>NC_092268.1:9483-34483 GCF_036320965.1 Panulirus ornatus | reverse complement strand
GTTGTTAATCCATGTTGTTAATGTTACCTCCCATGTTGTTAATCTTATCTCCCATGTTGTTAATCTTATCTCCCATGTTGTTAATCCATGTCGTTAATCTTATCTCCCATGTTGTTAATCCATGTTGTTAATCTTATCTCCCATGTTGTTAATCCATGTTGTTAATCTTATCTCCCATGTTGTTAATCCATGTTGTTAATGTTACCTCCCATGTTGTTAATCCATGTTGTTAATCTTATCTCCCATGTTGTTAATCCATGTTGTTAATCTTATCTCCCATGTTGTTAATCCATGTCGTTAATCTTATCTCCCATGTTGTTAATCCATGTTGTTAATCTTACCTCCCATGTTGTTAATCCATGTTGTTAATGTTATCTCCCATGTTGTTAATCCATGTTGTTAATCTTATCTCCCATGTTGTTGATCTTATCTCCAATGTTGTTAATCCATGTTGTTAATGTTATCTCCCATGTTGTTAATCTTATCTCCCATGTTGTTAATCCATGTTGTTAATGTTATCTCTCATGATGTAATATGTATACCATGTTCTTAATCTTATATACCCACCCTAATCCTGGTTATTCATCACTCACTGCCACAGATTCACCCAATCCTGGTTATTCATCATTCACTGTATTACTTTCCAGGTTTTGATCATTCACTGCCACTGAGACTCACCTAAACCTGGTTATTCATCATTTACTGCCATTGAGACTCATAAATCTGATTATTCATCACTCACTACCACTGAGACTCACCTAAAACTGATTATTCATCATTCACTGCCACTGAGACTCACCTAAAACTGGTTATTCATCATTCACTGCCACTGAGACACACTTGATCCTGGTTATTCATCATTCACTGCCACTGTGACTCACCTAAACCAGGTTATTCATCATTCACTGCCACGGAGACACACCTAAACCTGGTTATTCATCATTCACTGCCACTGAGGCACACCTAAACCTGGTTATTCATAATTCACTGCCACTGAGACTCACCTAAACCTGATTATTCATCATTCACTGCCACTGAGACACACCTAAAGCTGGTTATTCATAATTCACTGCCACTGAGACTCACCTAAGCTGAAGAAACAGACAGTCAGGAAGGCGAGAAGACCCCACAACCGTTCCACCACTCGCGCACGGGCCATCCTGGGTCCCTTCCCTCTTCTTTCCCACACCTCTCGGGGTGGTCTCTCTGTCCCAACGAGTCTTTTCCAGTCACAGTGTGGGGGAGAGGAGGTCCCTCGAAGACCATGCAAGACGCGAGGGTGTCCAGAACGTGCTGATGGTCCGTGTGGTCCGTGTGGTGGTGGTGGTCCGTGTGGTGGTGGTGGTGTTGGTCCGCGTGGTGGTGGGTGCCAGAGAACAGAGTGCCTTTGGTGGGTGCTGATGGTCCGTGTGATGGTGGCTGCCGATGGTCCGTGTGGCGGTGGGTGTCAGAGAATAGGTATGCCTCTTGTTACCGATGGTCCGTTTGATGTGGTGGCTGCCGATGGTCCGTGTGATGGTGGGTGCCAGAGGGTCCGTGTGGTGTGGATGCCAGAGAACAGGAGTGCCTCTTGTTACCAATGGTCCGTGTAGTGTGTTAGTGTCTGACGACGGTCCGTGTGGTGTGGCGTTGTGTGCCAATGGTCCGCGTGGTGTGGTAGTTGATACCGATGGTCCGTGTGGTGTGGTGGTGGCTGCCGACGGTCCGTGTGGTGTGGTGGTGTGTGTCGATGGTCCGTGTGGTGTGGTAGTTGATGCCGATGGTCCGTGTGGTGTCGTGGTGGGGTCCCGATGGTCCGTGTAGTGTGGTAGTTGATACCTATGGTCCGTGTGGTATGGTGGTGGGTGCCGATGGTCCGCGTGGTGTGGTAGTTGATACCGATGGTCCGTGTGGTGTCGTGGTGGCTGCCGACGGTCCGTGTAGTGGTGGCTGCCGATGGTCCGTGCGGTGTGATGGTGGGTGCCGACGGTCCGTGTGGTGTGGTAGTTGATAGCGATGGTCCGTGTGGTGTGGTAGTTGATAGCGATGGTCCGTGTGGTGTGGTAGTTGATACGGATGGTCCGTGTGGTGTGGTAGTGGATACGGATGGTCCGTGTGGTGTGGTAGTTGATACCGATGGTCCGTGTGGTAGTGGTGTGTGCGGATGGTCCGTGTGGTGGTGCCAGAGGAGAGGAGCAGCAGCGAGCACCTTCCCTTTTGGATGCCGACGGCCGACTGACCGCTCTCCTCCCTCGCCAACCAACCAACTGACCGACGCCTTCCCTCCCTCCCTCACTCCCTCCCTCCCACCACCACCTGCGCCTTACGCTACGTGCCATCTGTACGCCACGCAACACCTGTGCACCACGGGCCACCTACACACCATACACCAGCAATGCACGAGCTGCAAACCGCACACCAGCTGTACACTACATACCATCTGCACACTACGTACCATCTGTCCATTACACACCATCTGTACGCTACATACCATATGTACACTACACACTAGCTGTACAGTACATCAGCTGTACACTACATGCCATCTGTACATTACACACCAGCTGTACACTACACACCAACTGTGTAAGTGCCTTCTGAGAATTCTGCCATTAATCAGAGCCATTAGATGTATTCTACATCGTTATTAGCGTGTCTTGCTAGACTACATTGGTGGCAACAGCTCGGCCAGTGGCGCTAGTCCCCCCTTACCAACCTAGAAGAAAACGGAGTTTCTCGCCCTTACCGCTTTACAGAAAATGTAAAAGATGGGGGTTGTCTTAAGGCCTGTCTACACGAGCGGGCCTGATGGGCGGGCTTGCCCGTTAACGGGCATATTTGACGGGCAAACGATCAAATTGCCCGAAAGCCCGCCGAGCGAAATCTCACTGAGCTGGTGCCCGGTAGCTGGAGTTTCTACCCTGCCAGACGCAAGATCATATCGTGAACCCATAGCGGGCCTTCATCCCACGGCATAGTAGCACAGTGAACATTTAACGATGGCAGCCCAGGATAACTCTAGTGAGCCACCCACAATTGTTTGGTCTAAATGTGAATGGAATGTGAAGCTGAATAAGTAGACCCACTTGCTAAAAATAGCAGAGTTGCTTCCAGACGAGCTTTTGCTGTAATGCTGTTTCTCGTAATTGTGTCTTTCTTCACTATGTATGGCGCCACCTTTGATAACAAGATGTAAACAGTGCTTACACTCATCCTCAGGTAATTTCTGAAGTCGTCTTCCTCACTACTTTGTAGTTCATGAAGTATTGTTGCAGTGCTTCCAAACATACTTCTTTTCTTTAACCAATCTTTACACCATATCCTTTTCTTCTTGAGACACAAAGCTATTATCATCTTTTTCTTGACCATGCTAGGCAACATGGTTATCGTACCGCACTCCACCCGCTACTGGCAACATCGTCGGGCAGGCCCGGCTGTTCATCACTTCGGTCGTGTGGACAACATGCACGGGCAGGCCCGGCTGTTCATCACTTCGGTCGTGTGGACAACATTCACGGGCAGGCCCGGCTGTTCATCACTTCGGTCGTGTGGACAACATTCACGGGCAGGCCCGGCTGTTCATCACTTCGGTCGTGTGGACAACATTCACGGGCAGGCCCGCCAGAATTTGGCCGTTAACGGGCAAACCCACCGATCAGACCCGCTCGTGTAGACAGGCCTTGAGCCAACTGTGCACCTGATCCATTCGATCAACAGCAAACCAAATATAGACATCCTATGTATATAACACAACATGTTTAGTAGCCAGTATAAAGCAGTATTAACCATATAAAGGACACCAGTTTCATACTGGCTTGCAATGCAAGAAGTATGCCTACTTGAATCCACATTTACAAAGTGATATCCCCTCAAATTCTCAAAAAAATTTCCATTGGTTTAATAATCTTTTAACATCCCTTTCCAGAATCAGAACTTTGAAGTGTTTTATATCTCAAGTGGTATGATGCAACTCACTCACCTTATGTAAAGTCAGTTCATCAAAATGGGCATTATCAACAGTGAGGGATGCACCACCTATTAAATCCAGTGATAGCTTGCTGGCCGGAGTGGTACAACACTGTAGGAAGGGCATCCTTCAGAAGCTGTACCTCTGTCTGCAAGTATCACCAACTGGTTATTCAACCAAGTTACTAGATGGTACAGCAAATGTAAAGCCAGTATCCTGTCATAAAAGGGAATTCTCATGTACGATCAGTAAGGTTTTGACTTTTTTGAAGTATAACCATTATTTGATTATGAGCATTATCAGACTTGCCACTCCCTCATCCCATTTTTTGTGGAAATAACCAAGAGAACATTCATTTTAAATACCTGAAGCTCGCTTACAGCTGCAACATATTCCTCCAAGGATTGATTGGCTGAGCTCCCTTCTAAGGGGTTCCTGATGTTAACAGTCTGATCAATAGTAGTTGTTCCACTCACTCTTAGTTCTGGGAAGATGACCGGCCCACTCCATACCTTTCAAAAGACCAGTTCACGCTTTTTTCATATCCAACTGCCTCTCCTACCTTACCAAGTCAGCATCATTAAAAATCAATCTCATTTACACATTTTGGTAATAGCCAAGCAACAGAATAAGTGACACTTGTAGATCCAGCAGTGATGTGCAGGCTGTAAGTGTGTTTAAATAGTTATATGCTACAGGCATGAAGTTGTCTTGGGATAAGACCTGGGATGATGACTGTGAAAAAGAACTCAAAGTAACAGGAGTCTTCATATCACAGGTGATGGACAAGTACCGAGAGTGGCAGGGAGGGTAACAATGGAAGAAGTAGAGTGAAGACTAGAGGTCAGTTGTGCAAGAAAATGAAATGTTATGATGGAGCAGAGGGCACTGAAAGAGAAGAGAGCAATGATATTGTGGTGGTGTGTTGGAATTAAAGGACTCTCTAAATTCCTGGTAGTACAAGAATGAAAGTTTTTATGTGCCCTAATGGCATCAGTCACAACACATGAGTCCTTGTTCAATTGGGTGTAGCCTTAATCAAATGAGGTCTTGAGAGGGTTTGGTCCAACTCTAGGTGGTTACCTCTCAAACGTGCAAGAGTGTAGGACACTGATATGAAGAGATTGCCAAGTCTTGACAATTGCTGTTTATTGTAATTCAACTCCAAGACAAGTGCAGATTATGGTCCAGACACATAGAGGTGAGGTCATTGACAACCATGGGAACTAATGTGAAAGAGCCTTACAAAGCTCCACTTTTACTGAATAACAGGCCAGTGAAAAAAGAAAGTTGGGAGGATATGTTATCCAAGTCTAAATGAATAACAAGCCAGTGAAAAAAGAAAGTTGGGAGGATATGTTATCCAAGTCTAAATGAAAAACAAGCCAGTGAAAAAAGAAAGTTGGGAGGATATGTTATCCAAGTCTAAATGACTTTTTGAAGAATGAAAATGCAGAGGATGGACATGACGTTATATCCAAGGGCAAGGTTGTTTACAACCACAGAAGGTACTGGGAAAAAGACTTGCAATGCTCTTTTGCAATCCCATTAGGTAAAATGTCTAATGAAAAAAAAATTAGTTTATGGAAACAATTGTAGTGATGTGAAAGCATGGAAGAATCAAGACGCACTAGAGCACAGGTTTAAGAGAAGTGTTCTACCCCCTTTTGCTGAGGATAGTAGAAACTCCATTATATAAAAAATAGCTTTTAAAAACCTTGTTAGAAGCAGTGAAAAGTTTTTATCGAGGATGTAAGGCATGTGTACGTGTAGGAAGAGAGGAAAGTGATTGGTTCTCAGTGAATGTAGGTTTGCGGCAGGGGTGTGTGATGTCTCCATGGTTGTTTAATTTGTTTATGGATGGGGTTATTAGGGAGGTGAATGCAAGAGTTTTGGAAAGAGGGGCAAGTATGAAGTCTGTTGGGGATGAGAGAGCTTGGGAAGTGAGTCAGTTGTTGTTCGCTGATGATACAGCGCTGGTGGCTGATTCATGTGAGAAACTGCAGAAGCTGGTGACTGAGTTTGGTAAAGTGTGCAAAAAAAGAAAGTTAAGAGTAAATGTTAATAAGAGCAAGGTAATTAGGTACAGTAGGGTTGAGGGTCAAGTCAATTGGGAGGTGAGTTAGAATGGAGAAAAACTGGAGGAAGTAAAGTGTTTTAGATATCTGGTAGTGGATCTGGCAGCGGATGGAACCATGGAAGTAGAAGTGGATCACAGGGTGGGGGAGGGGGCGAAAATCCTGGGAGCCTTGAAGAATGTGTGGAAGTCGAGAACATTATCTCGGAAAGCAAAAATGGGTATGTTTGAAGGAATAGTGGTTCCAACAATGTTGTATGGTTGGGAGGCATGGGCTATGGATAGAGTTGTGCGCAGGAGGATGGATGTGCTGGAAATGAGATGTTTGAGGACAATGTGTGGTGTGAGGTGGTTTGATCGAGTAGGTAACGTAAGGGTAAGAGAGGTGTGTGGAAATAAAAAGAGCGTGGTTGAGAGAGCAAAAGAGGGTGTTTTGAAATGGTTTGGGCACATGGAGAGAATGAGTGAGGAAAGATTGACCAAGAGGATATATGTGTCGGAGGTGGAGGGAACAAGGAGAAGTGGGAGACCAAATTGGAGGTGGAAAGATGGAGTGAAAAATATTTTGTGTGATCGGGGCCTGAACATGCAGGAGGGTGAAAGGAGGGCAAGGAATAGAGTGAATTGGATCGATGTGGTATACAGGGGTTGACGTGCTGTCAGTGGATTGAATCAGGGCATGTGAAGCGTCTGGGGTAAACCATGGAAAGCTGTGTAGGTATGTATATTTGCGTGTGTGGACGTATGTATATACATGTGTATGGGGGTGGGTTGGGCCATTTCTTTCGTCTGTTTCCTTGCGCTACCTCGCAAGCGCGGGACACAGCGACAAAGCAAAAAGAAAAAAATATATATATATATATATTTATATATATATATATATACATATATATATATATATATATATATATATATATATATATATATATATATATATATATATATATATATATATATATATATATATATATGGGAATACCTGGTTTAAAAAGCGAGATATACATAAGTATACTTATGTAAGAGGGATAGATGGCCAGAGAGTGTTATTGGATTACGTGTTAATTGACAGGCGTGCGAAAGAGAGACTTTTGGATGTTAATGTGCTGAGAGGTGCAACTGGAGGGATGTCTGATCATTATCTTGAGGAGGCTAAGGTGAAGATTTGTATGGGTTTTCAGAAAAGAAGAGTGAATGTTGGGGTGAAGAGGGTGGTGAGAGTAAGTGAGCTTGGGAAGGAGACCTGTGTGAGGAAGTACCAGGAGAGACTGTGTACAGAATGGAAAAAGGTGAGAACAATGGAAGTAAGGGGAGTGGAGGAGGAATGGGATGTATTTAGGGAATCAGTGATGGATTGCGCAAAAGATGCTTGTGGCATGAGAAGAGTGGGAGGTGGGTTGATTAGAAAGGGTAGTGAGTGGTGGGATGAAGAAGTAAGAGTATTAGTGAAAGAGAAGAGAGAGGCATTTGGACGATTTTTGCAGGGAAAAAATGCAATTGAGTGGGAGATGTATAAAAGAAAGAGACAGGAAGTCAAGAGAAAGGTGCAAGAGGTGAAAAAAAGGGCAAATGAGAGTTGGGGTGAGAGAGTATCATTAAATTTTCGGGAGAATAAAAAGATGTTCTGGAAGGAGGTAAATAAAATGCGTAAGACAAGGGAGCAAATGGGAACTTCAGTGAAGGGCGGAAATGGGGAGGTGATAACAAGTAGTGGTGATGTGAGAAGGAGATGGAGTGAGTATTTTGAAGGATTGTTGAATGTGCTTGATGATAGAGTGGCAGATATAGGTCGTTTTGGTCGAGGTGGTGTGCAAAGTGAGAGGGTTAGGGAAAATGATTTGGTAAACAGAGAAGAGGTAGTAAAAGCTTTGCGGAAGATGAAAGCCGGCAAGGCAGCAGGTTTGGATGGTATTGCAGTGGAATTTATTAAAAAAGGGGGTGACTGTATTGTTGACTGGTTGGTAAGGTTATTTAATGTATGTATGACTCATGGTGAGGTGCCTGAGGATTGGCGGAATGCGTGCATAGTGCCATTATACAAAGGCAAAGGGGATAAGAGTGAGTGCTCAAATTAGAGAGGTATAAGTTTGTTGAGTATTCCTGGTAAATTATATGGGAGGTTATTGACTGAGAGGGTGAAGGCATGTACAGAGCATCAGATTGGGGAAGAGCAGTGTGGTTTCAGAAGTGGTAGAGGATGTGTGGATCAGGTGTTTGCTTTGAAGAATGTATGTGAGAAATACTTAGAAAAGCAAATGGATTTGTATGTAGCATTTATGGATCTGGAGAAGGCATATGATAGAGTTGATAGAGATGCTCTGTGGAAGGTATTAAGAATATATGGTGTGGGAGGCAAGTTGTTAGAAGCAGTGAAAAGTTTTTACCGAGGATGTAAGGCATGTGTACGTGTAGGAAGAGAGGAAAGTGATTGGTTCTCAGTGAATGTAGGTTTGCGGCAGGGGTGTGTGATGTCTCCATGGTTGTTTAATTTGTTTATGGATGGGGTTGTTAGGGAGGTAAATGCAAGAGTTTTGGAAAGAGGGGCAAGTATGAAGTCTGTTGGGGATGAGAGAGCTTGGGAAGCGAGTCAGTTGTTGTTCGCTGATGATACAGCGCTGGTGGCTGATTCATGTGAGAAACTGCAGAAGCTGGTGACTGAGTTTGGTAAAGTGTGTGGAAGAAGAAAGTTAAGAGTAAATGTGAATAAGAGCAAGGTTATTAGGTACAGTAGGGTTGAGGGTCAAGTCAATTGGGAGGTGAGTTTGAATGGAGAAAAACTGGAGGAAGTGAAGTGTTTTAGATATCTGGGAGTGGATCTGGCAGCGGATGGAACCATGGAAGTGGAAGTGGATCATAGGGTGGGGGAGGGGGCGAAAATTCTGGGAGCCTTGAAGAGTGTGTGGAAGTCGAGAACATTATCTCGGAAAGCAAAAATGGGTATGTTTGAAGGAATAGTGGTTCCAACAATGTTGTATGGTTGCGAGGCGTGGGCTATGGATAGAGTTGTGCACAGGAGGATGGATGTGCTGGAAATGAGATGTTTGAGGACAATGTGTGGTGTGAGGTGGTTTGATCGAGTAAGTAACGTAAGGGTAAGAGAGATGTGTGGAAATAAAAAGAGCGTGGTTGAGAGAGCAGAAGAGGGTGTTTTGAAATGGTTTGGGCACATGGAGAGAATGAGTGAGGAAAGGTTGACCAAGAGGATATATGTGTCGGAGGTGGAGGGAACGAGGAGAAGAGGGAGACCAAATTGGAGGTAGAAAGATGGAGTGAAAAAGATTTTGTGTGATCGGGGCCTGAACATGCAGGAGGGTGAAAGGAGGGCAAGGAATAGAGTGAATTGGAGCGATGTGGTATATCGGGGTTGACGTGCTGTCAGTGGATTGAATCAAGACATGTGGAGCGTCTGGGGTAAACCATGGAAAGCTGTGTAGGTATGTATATTTGCGTGTGTGGACGTATGTATATACATGTGTATGGGGGGGGGTTGGGCCATTTCTTTCGTCTGTTTCCCTGCGCTACCTCGCAAACGCGGGAAACAGCGACAAAGTAAAAAAAAAAAAAAATATATATATATATATATATATATATATATATATATATATTATCTCTGGGGATAGGGGTGAAAGAATACCTCCCACGCATTCCTCACGTGTCGTAGAAGGCGGCTAGAGGGGACAGGAGCGGGGGGCCAGAAATCCTCCTCTCCTTGTAATTTTAACTTTCTAAAAAATGGGAAACAGAAGGAGTCACGCGGGGAGTGCTCATCCTCCTCGTAGACTCAGATTGGGGTGTCTAAATGTGTGTGGATGTAACCAAGATGTGAAAAAAGGAGAGATAGGTAGTATGTTTGAGGAAAGGAACCAAGATGTTTTGGCTCTGAGTGAAATGAAGCTCAAGGGTAAAGGGGAAGAGTGGTTTGGGAATGTCTTGGGAGTAAAGTCAGGGGTTAGTGAGAGGACAAGAGCAAGGGAAGGAGTAGCAGTACTCCTGAAACAGGAGTTGTGGGAGTATGTTATAGAATGTAAGAAAGTAAATTCTCGATTAATACGGGTAAAACTGAAAGTTGATGGAGAGAGATGGGTGATTATTGGTGCATATTCACCTGGGCATGAGAAGAAAGATCATGAGAGGCAAGTGTTTTGGGAGCAGCTGAATGAGTGTGTTAGTGGTTTTGATGCACGAGACAGGGTTATAGTGATGGGTGATTTGAATGCAAAGGTGAGTAATGTAGCAGTTGAGGGAATAATTGGTATACATGGGGCGTTCAGTGTTGTAAACGGAAATGGTGAAGAGCTTGTAGATTTATGTGCTGAAAAAGGACTGGTGATTGGGAATACCTGGTTTAAAAAGCAAGATATACATAAGTATACATATGGAAGTAGGAGAGATGGCCAGAGAGCGTTATTGGATTATGTGTTAATTGACAGGCGTGCGAAAGAGAGACTTTTGGATGTTAATGTGCTGAGAGGTGCAACTGGAGGGATGTCTGATCATTATCTTGTGGAGGCTAAGGTGAAGGTTTGTATTGCTTTTCAGAAAAGAAGAGTAAATGTTGGGGTGAAGAGGGTGATGAGAGTAAGTGAGCTTGGGAAGGAGACTTGTGTGAGGAAGTACCAGGAGAGACTGAGTACAGAATGGAAAAAGGTGAGAACAATGGAAGTAAGGGGAGTGGGAGAGGAATGGGATGTATTTAGGGAATCAGTGATGGATTGCGCAAAAGATGCTCATGGCATAAGAAGCGTGGGAGGTGGGTTGATTAGAAAGGGTACTGAGTGGTGGGATGAAGAAGTAAGATTATTAGTGAAAGAGAAGAGAGATGCATTTGGACGATTTTTGCAGGGAAAAAATGCAATTGAGTGGGAGATGTATAAAAGAGACAGGAGGTCAAGAGAAAGGTGCAAGAGGTGAAAAAGAGGGCAAAATAGAGTTGGGGTAAGAGAGTATCATTAAATTTTAGGAATAAAAAGATGTTCTGGAAGGAGGTAAATAAAGTGCATAAGACAAGGGAGCAAATGGGAACTTCAGTGAAGGGTGCAAATGGGGAGGTGGTAACAAGTAGTGGTGATGTGAGAAGGAGATGGAGTGAGTATTTCGAAGGTTTGTTGAATGTGTTTGATGATAGAGTGGCAGATATAGGGTGTTTTGGTCGAGGAGGTGTGCAAAGTGAGAGAGTGTTAGGGAAAATGATTTGGTAAACAGAGAAAAGGTAGTAAAAGCTTTGCGGAAGATGAAAGCCGGCAAGGCAGCAGGTTTGGATGGTATTGCAGTGGAATTTATTAAAAAAGGGAGTGACTGTATTGTTGATTGGTTGGTAAGGTTATTTAATGTATTTATGACTCATGGTGAGGTGCCTGACGATTGGCGGAATGCGTGCATAGTGCCATTATACAAAGGCAAAGGGGATAAGAGTGAGTGCTCAAATTAGAGAGGTATAAGTTTGTTGAGTATTCCTGGTAAATTATATGGGAGGGTATTGATTGAGAGGGTGAAGGTATGTACAGAGCATCAGATTGGGGAAGAGCAGTGTGGTTTCAGAAGTGATAGAGGATGTGTGGATCAGGTGTTTGCTTTGAAGAATGTATGTGAGAAATACTTAGAAAAGCAAATGGATCTGTATGTAGCATTTATGGATCTGGAGAAGGCATATGATAGAGTTGATAGAGATGCTCTGTGGAAGGTATTAAGAATATATGGTGTGGGAGGCAAGTTGTTAGAAGCAGTGAAAAGTTTTTATCAAGGATGTAAGGCACATGTACGTGTAGGAAGAGAGGAAAGTGATTGGTTCTCAGTGAATGTAGGTTTGCGGCAGGGGTGTGTGATGTCTCATTGGTTGTTTAATTTGTTTATGAATGGGGTTGTTAGGGAGGTAAATGCAAGAGTTTTAGAAAGAGGGGCAAGTATGAAGTCTGTTGTGGATGAGAGAGCTTGGGAAGTGAGTCAATTGTTGTTCGCTGATGATATAGCGCTGTTGGCTGATTCATGTGAGAAACTGCAGAAGCTGGTGACTGAGTTTGGAGAAGTGTGTGAAAGAAGAAAGTTAAGAGTAAATGTGAATAAGAGCAAGGTTATTAGGTACAGTAGGGTTGAGGGTCAAGTCAACTGGGAGGTAAGTTTGAATGGAGAAAAACTGGAGGAAGTGTTTTAATATCTGGGAGTGGATCTGACAGCGGATGGAACCATGGAAGTGGAAGTGAATCATAGGGTGGGGGAGGGGGCGAAAATCCTGGGAGCCTTCAAGAATGTTTGGAAGTCGAGAACATTATCTCGGAAAGCAAAAATGGGTATGTTTGAAGGAATAGTGGTTCCAACAATGTTGTATGGTTGCGAGGCGTGGGCTATGGATAGAGTTGTGCGCAGGAGGGTGGATGTGCTGGAAATGAGATGTTTGAGGACAATGTGTGGTGTGAGGTGGTTTGATCGAGTAAGAGAGATGTGTGGAAATAAAAAGAACGTGGTTGAGAGAGCAGAAGAGGGTGTTTTGAAATGGTTTGGGCACATGGAGAGAATGAGTGAGGAAAGATTGACCAAGAGGATATATGTGTGGGAGGTGGAGGGAACGAGGAGAAGTGGGAGACCAAATTGGAGGTGGAAAGATGGAGTGAAAAAGATTTTGTGTGATCGGGGCCTGAACATGCAACAGGGTGAAAGGCGGGCAAGGAATAGAGTGAACTGGATCAATATGGTATACCGGGGTTGACATGCTGTCAGTGGATTGAATCAGGGCATGTGAAGCGTCTGGGGTAAACCATGGAAAGTTGTGTGGGGCCTGAATGTGGAAAGGGAGCTGTGGTTTCGGGCATTATTGCATGACAGCTAGAGACTGAGTGTGAACGAATGAGGCCTTTGTTGTCTTTTCCTAGTGCTACCTCGCACACATGAGGGGGGAGGGGGATGGTATTCCATGTGTGGCGAGGTGGCGATGGGAATGAATAAAGGCAGACAGAGTGAATTGTGTGCATGGGTATATATGTATGTGTCTGTGTGTGTATATATATGTGTACATTGAGATTTACAGGTATGCATATTTGCGTGTGTGGACGTGTATGTATATACATTGTGTATGGGGGTGGGTTGGGCCATTTCTTTCGTCTGTTTCCCTGCGCTACCTCGGAAACGCGGGAGACAGCGACAAAGCAAAAAAAAAAAAAAAAAAAAATCTCTCTTACCCTTACATTACTTACTCAATCAAACCACCTCAGACCACATATTGTCCTCAAACATCTCATTTCCAGCACATCCACCCTCCTGCGCACAACTCTATCCATAGCCTATGCCTCGCAACCATACAACTTTGTTGGAACCACTATTCCTTCAAACATACCCATTTTTGCTTTCCCAGATAATGTTCTCGACTTCCAAACATTCTTCAAGGCTCCCAGAATTTTCGCCGCCTCCCCCACCCTATGATTCACTTCTGCTTACATGGTTCCATCCGCTGCCAGATCCACTCCCAGATATCTAAAACTCTTTACTTCCTCCAGTTTTTCTCCATTCAAACTTATCTCCCAATTGACTTGACCCTCAACCCTACTGTACCTAATAACCTTGCTCTTATTCACATTTACTCTTAACTTTCTTCTTTCACATTCTTTACCAAACTCAGTCACCAGCTTCTGCAATTTCTTACATGAATCACCCACCAGCGCTGTTTCATCAGCGAACAACAACTGACTCACTTCCCAAGCTCTGTCATCCAGAACAGACTGCATACTTGCCCCTCTTTCCAAAACTCTTGAATTCACCTCCCTGACAACCCCATCCATAAACAAATTAAACAACCATGGAGACATCACACACCCCTGCCACAAACCCACATTCACTGAGAACCAATCACTTTCCTCTCTTCCTTCACGTACACATGCCTTACATCCACGATAAAAACTTTTCACTGCTTCTAACAACTTTCCTCCCACACCATATATTCTTAAAACCTTCCACAGAGCATCTCTTTCAACTCTATCATATGCCTTCTCCAGATCCATAAAAGCTACATACAAATCCATTTGTTTTTCTAAGTATTTCTCACATACATTCTTCAAAGCAAACACCTGATCCACACATCCTCTACCACTTCTGAAACCACACTGCTCTTCCCCAATCTGATGCTCTGTACATGCCTTCACCCTCTCAATCAATACCCTCCCATATAATTTATCAGGAATACTCAACAAACTTATATCTCTGTAATTTGAGCACTCACTCTTATCCCCTTTGCCTTTGTACAATGGCACTATGCAAGCATTCCGCCAATCCTCAGGCACTTCACCATGAATCATACATACATCAAATAACCTTACCAACCAGTCAACAATACAGTCACCCCCTTTTTTAATAAATTCCACTGCAATACCATCCAACCCTGCTGCCTTGCCGGCTTTCATCTTCCGTAAAGATTTTACTGCCTCTTCTCTATTTACCAAATCATTTTCCCTAACCCTCTCAATTTGCACACCACCTCAACCAAAACACCCTATATCTGCCACTCTATCATCAAACACATTCAACAAACCTTCAAAATACTTTTTATCAATCAAGCAAAGATGTAAAAAATAAAACTTTGCAGAGATACCTTAAATAAATTGCTGAAGTGGAATTAGGGTAGAGGCTCGCTATGATGGGTAAAAAAAAACTAGTAAGAATATAAAGGATAAGTGGCAACTGGTACAGTACCAGATATTAACAGGATATGTGGCATACATGCTGTAAATATAGCCTTTCACCAAAATATCATAAGAATATACAGCAGAGGTGGCGAGAAGACAGAGCAAGACAATTGTGACATGCTGCTGTCAAGAGAAAATATGAAGGACATGTATAATGTCATCTGAGATTATCTAGGCTTACCAGCATTAAGGTGATCAGCTGTGAATGCATTGACAAATGTCTTTCTACCTCTAATAACAGAGGAACCACCAGAAGTCAGGACAGCTTGGTTTCTTATTTCAGACACATCTACACCATTTACCAGCACCCCTTTGCTGCCTCTACCAGAAAGGGTTGAATTTATCTTGAGATTCCTCACAGTTAGACCTTTTGTGACACTTAAGTCACATTTTATTACCTGCAACACAAATGTACTGTCAAATCAAATGGTTCACTTAGGTTATATTCATATACAAAAATTGCAAATGTCATATGGATCAGAAGAGAGCACCATACCACATCTTCATTCTGAAGAACAGCCAAACAGTACAGCTCATCAATATTCACATTGTTGATGGTATCCACTTTAAGAACACCAATGTATATATCTTTAAGGAACTGTACCCTAGTAAGATTATTTGTGAAAGAGAAGAGAGAGGCATTTGGACAATTTTTGCAGGGAAAAAATGCAATTGAGTGGGAGATGTATAAAAGAAAGAGACAGGAGGTCAAGAGAAAGGTGCAAGAGGTGAAAAAGAGGGCAAATGAGAGTTGGGGTGAGAGAGTATCATTAAATTTTAGGGAGAATAAAAAGATGTTCTGGAAGGAGGCAAATAAAGTGCGTAAGACAAGGAAGCAAATGGGAACTTCAGTGAAGGCCGCAAATGGGGAGGTGATAACAAGTAGTGGTGATGTGAGAAGGAGATGGAGTGAGTATTTTGAAGGTTTGTTGAATGTGTTTGATGATAGAGTGGCAGATATAGGGTGTTTTGGTCAAGGTGGTGTGCAAAGTGAGAGGGTTAGGGAAAATGATTTGGTAAACAGAGAAGAGGTAGTAAAAGCTTTGCAGAAGATGAAAGCCGGCAAGGCAGCAGGTTTGGATGGTATTGCAGTGGAATTTATTAAAAAAGGGGGTGACTGTATTGTTGACTGGTTGGTAAGGTTATTTAATGTATGTATGACTCATGGTGAGGTGCCTGAGGATTGGCGGAATGTGTGCATAGTGCCATTGTACAAAGGCAAAGGGGATAAGAGTGAGTGCTCAAATTACAGAGGTATAAGTTTGTTGAGTATTCCTGGTAAATTATATGGGAGGGCATTGATTGAGAGGGTGAAGGCATGTACAGAGCATCAGATTGGGGAAGAGCAGTGTGGTTTCAGAAGTGGTAGAGGATGTGTGGATCAGGTGTTTGCTTTGAAGAATGTATGTGAGAAATACTTAGAAAAGCAAATGGATTTGTATGTAGCATTTATGGATCTGGAGAAGGCATATGATAGAGTTGACAGAGATGCTCTGTGGAAGGTATTAAGAATATATGGTGTGGGAGGCAAGTTGTTAGAAGCAGTGAAAAGTTTTTATCGAGGATGTAAGGCATGTGTACGTGTAGGAAGAGAGGAAAGTGATTGGTTCTCAGTGAATGTAGGTTTGCGGCAGGGGTGTGTGATGTCTCCATGGTTGTTTAATTTGTTTATGGATGGGGTTGTTAGGGAGGTGAATGCAAGAGTTTTGGAAAGAGGGGCAAGTATGAAGTCTGTTGTGGATGAGAGAGCTTGGGAAATGAGTCAGTTGTTGTTCGCTGATGATACAGCGCTGGTGGCTGATTCATGTGAGAAACTGCAGAAGCTGGTGACTGAGTTTGGTAAAGTGTGTGAAAGACGAAAGTTAAGAGTAAATGTGAATAAGAGCAAGGTTATTAGGTACAGTAGGGTTGAGGGTCAAGTCAATTGGGAGGTAAGTTTGAATGGAGAAAAACTGGAGGAAGTAAAGTGTTTTAGATATCTGGGAGTGGATCTGGCAGCAGATGGAACCATGGAAGCGGAAGTGAATCATAGGGTGGGGGAGGGAGTGAAAATCCTGGGAGCCTTGAAGAATGTGTGGAAGTCGAGAACATTATCTCGGAAAGCAAAAATGGGTATGTTTGAAGGAATAATGGTTCCAACAATGTTGTATAGTTGCGAGGCGTGGGCTATGGATAGAGTTGTGCGCAGGACACCGGTGGGTGTGCTGGAAATGAGATGTTTGAGGACAATGTGTGGTGTGAGTTGGTTTGATCGAGTAAGTAATGTAAGGGTAAGAGAGATGTGTGGAAATAAAAAGAGCATGGTTGAGAGAGCAGAAGTTTGGGCACTTTGAGAAATGAGTGAGGAAAGATTGACCAAGAGGATATATGTGCGGAGGTGGAGGGAACGAGGAGAAGGGGGAAAACCAAATTGGAGGTGGAAAGATGGGTGAAAAAGATTTTGTGTGATCGGGGCCTAAACATGCAGGAGGGTGAAAGGAAGGGCAAGGAATAGAGTGAATTGGGAGCGATGTGGTATACGGGGTTGACGGCTGTCAGGGATTGAATAAAGGGCATGTGAACGCCCGGGTAAACCATGGAAAGCTGTGTAGGTATGTATATTGCGTGTGTGGACGTTGAAATACATGTGTATGGGGGGGGTTGGCCATTTCTTTCGTCTGTTTCCTGCGCTACCTCGCAAACGCGGGAGACAGCAAAAAGGGTAATAAAAAAAAAAAAATAAATATATATATATATATAAAATATATATCTATTCTGGGGATAGGGGAAAGAATACTTCCCAACGCATTCCCTACGTGTCGTAGAAGGCGACTAAGGGGACGGGAGCGGGGGCCCAGAAATCCTCCCCTCCTTTTATTTTAAATTTTTCTAAAAGGGAAACAGAAGAAGAGTCACGCGGGAGTGCTCATCCTCCTCGAAGGCTCGATTGGGGTGTCTAAATGTGTGGGGATGTAACCAAGATTGAAAAAAAGAGAGATAGGTAGTATTTTTTGAGGAAAGGAACGGGATGTTTGGCTCTGATGAAACGAAGCTCAAGGGTAAAGGGGAAGAGTGGTTTGGAATGTCTTGGGGGTAAATCAGGGGTTAGTAGAAGGACAAGAGCAAAGGAAGGGGTAGCATACTCCTGAAACAGGATTGGGGGGAGTATGTATAGAAGGGAAGAAAGTAAATTTTGATTATAAGGGTAAAACTGAAAGTTGATGGAGAGAGATGGGTGATTTTTGTGCATAAACACCTGGGCATGAGAAAAAAGATCATGAGAGGCAAGTTTTGGGAGCACTAATAGTGTGTTAGGGGGTTTTGATGCACAAGACCGGGTTATAGTGATGGGTGAAATTTAATGCAAAGGTGAGTAATGTGGGATTTTAGGGAATAATTGGTATACATGGGTGTTCAGTGTTTGTAAATGGAAATGTGAAGAGCTTGTAGATTTAGTGCTGAAAAAGGACTGGTGATTGGGAATACCTGTTTAAAAGCAAGAAAATAAATAATTTTACCATTGTAAGTAGGAAGATGGCCAGAGAGCGTTATTGATTAAAGTGTTAATTGACAGGCGCGAAAGAGAGACTTTTGGATTTAATGTGCTGAGAGGTGCAACTGGAGGGATGTCTTTATCATTATCTTGTGGAGGGTAAAGGGGAAGATTTGTGTTTTTTAGAAAAGAAGAGAAAATTTGGGGTGAAGAGGTGGTGAGAGTAAATGAGCTTGGAAGGAGACTTGTGTGAGGAAGTACCAGGGAGAGACTGAGACAAAAATGGAAAAAGGTGAGAACAAGGAAGTAAGGGGGGGTGGGGGAGGAATGGATGTATTTAGGGATCAGTGATGGATTGCGCAAAAGATGCTTGTGGCATAGAAGCGTGGAGGTGGGTTGATTAGAAAGGTAGTGAGTGGTAGATGAAAGAAGTAAGAATATTAGTGAAAGAGAAGAGAGAGGGATTTGGACATTTGCAGGAAAAAATGCAATTTAGTGGGGGAATGTATAAAAGAAAAAGGAGGTCAAGAGAAAGGTGCAAGAGTGAAAAGAGGGCAAAAAGAGAGTTGGGGTGAGAGAGTATCATTAAATTTTAGGAGGGAAAAAAAGATTTTCTGGAAGGGGTAAATAAAGTGCGTAAGACAAGGAGCAAAATGGGAACTTCATGAAGGGTGCAAAAGGGAAAGGGGATAACAAGTAGTGGATGTGAAAGGAGATGGAGTAGTATTTTTGAAGTTTGTTGAATGTGTTTGATGATAGATGGCAGATAAAGGGTGTTTTGGTCGAGGTGGTGTGCAAAGTGAGAGAGGTTAGGGGAAAATGATTTGGTAAACAAGAAAGGGTAGTAAAAGCTTTGGGAAGATGAAAGCCGGCAAGGGAGCAGGTTTTGGGTGGTAATTGCAGTGGAATTATTTAAAAAAAAGGGGGGACTGTATTTGACTGGTTGGGAAGGTTATTAATGTATTTATGATCATGTGAGGTGCCTGAGGATTGGGGGAATGCTGCATAGTGCCATTGTACAAAGGCAAAGGGATAAAGAGTGAGTGGGTCAAATTACAAAGGAATAAGTTTGTTGAGTATTCCTGGGAAATTATATGGGAGGTATTATTGAGAGGGTGAAGGCATGTACAGAGCATCAGATTGGGGAAGACAGTGTGGTTTCAGAAGTGTAGGGGAAATTGTGGATCAGGTGTTTGCTTTGAAGAATGTATGTGAGAAATACTTAAAAAAAGAAAAATGGATTTGTATGTACCCTTTTGGATCTGGAAAGGCATATGATAGAGTTGATAGAGATGCTCTGTGGAAGGTATTAAGAATATATGGTGTGGGAGGCAAGTTGTTAGAAGCAGTGAAAAGTTTTTATCAAGGATGTAAGGCATGTGTATGTGGGAAGAAGGAAAGTGATTGGTTCTCAGTGAATGTAGTTTCGGCGGGGGTGTGTGATGTCTCCATGGTTTGTTTAATTTTTTTAGGGAAATGGGTTGTTAGGGGTAATGCAAGAGTTTTAGAAAGGGGGGCAAGTATGAAGTCTGTTGGGATGAGAGAGCTTGGAAGTGATCATTTGTTGTTCGCTGATGATACGCGCTGGTGGCTGATTCATGTGAAAACTGCAGAAGCTGGTGATGAGTTTGGAAAGTGTGTGAAAGAAGAAATTTAAGAGTAAATGTGAATAAGAGAAAGGGGAAATTAGGAAGTATAGGGGTTGGGGGGGCAAGTCAATTGGGAGGTAAGTTTAAATGGGAAAAACGGGAAAAAAAAAGTTTTTTTAAAATACTGGGAGTGGTTTGGGCAGGGGAGGGAAACCCAAAGGGAAAGGGAAGTGGATCATAGGGGGGGGGGAGGGGGCAAAAAACCCCCGGGAGCCTTGAAAAAGTGTGGAATCGAAAATAATCTGGGAAAGCAAAAAGGGGGTATGTTTGAAGGAATAGGGGTTTTCCAAAAATTTTTGAAATGGTTCCCGAGGCGGGGGCTAGGGATAGATTTGTGCAAGGGAGGATGGATGTGCGGAAATGAGTTGTTTGAGACAATGGGGTGGGAGGGGGGTTTTTTGATCGAGAAATTTAAGAAAGGGAAGAGAAAAAGGGGTGGAAAAAAAAGACCCGTGGTTGGGGAACCCGAAGGGGGTTTTTTTGGGAAATTTTTTGGGCACATGGGAGAAGATTGGGGAAAAACCGAGGATATATTTGTGGAGGGGGGGGAACAGGAGAAGTGGGAGCCCAAATTGGAGGGGGAAAAAAGATGGAGTGAAAAAAAATTTTGTGTAAATGGGGCCTGAACATGCAAAGGGTGAAAGGGGGAAAGGGAAAATAGAGGGGGAATTGGATCAATTGGTTTTCCCGGGGGTTGACTGCTGTCAGGGGGATTAAAACGGGGCATGTGAACGCCCGGGTTTTAAAACCAGGGAAAGTTGTGGGGGGCCCGGGAATGGGGAAAAGGGGAGCTGGGTTTCGGGCATTTTTTGCATACAAAAAGAGACTGAGTGGAACGAATGGGCCTTTTTTTCCCCTTTTCCTAGTGCAAAACCCTCGCACACATAGGGGAGGGGATGGTTTTTCCAAATGGTGGCAGGTGGCGATGGGAATAAAAAAAGGCGACAGGGGGAATGTTTGCAGGGGAAAATAATGTTGTGTCCTGTGGTGAAATAAAAAAGTGTACATTAAAGATTTAAAGGTATGATTTTTTGCTGTGGGGCCGTGAAAGAAATATACATTGTGTATGGGGGGGGGGTTTGGGGCCCCTTTCCTTTTCCTGTTTCCCTGCGCTCCCCTCGAAACGCGGGAGACAGCAAAAAAAAAAAAAAACCTTCCCTTACTTTACTTACTCAATAAAACCCAAACCTTTCAACCAAAATATTGTCCTAAAACCCACCCTTCTTTTCCCAGCAATCCACCCTCCTGCGCAAAACTCTACCCCATCCCCCAGGGCCCTCGAAAAACCATACAACTTTTTTGGGGAAAAACTTTTCCCCTTAAAAAACATACCCATTTTTGCTTTCCAGATAATGTTTCTAATTTCCCAAAAACTTTTCTTCAAGGCTCCCAGAATTTTCGCCGCCTCCCCCCAACCCTAGTTCACTTTCCCCTTTCCATGGTTCCACCGTTTCCCAAGATCCACCCCAAGATATTTTAAAACTCTTTACTTCCCCCCCATTTTTCCCCCCCATTAAAAACTTACCTCCCAATTGACTTGCCCCCAAAAACCCTACTTTTAACCTAAAACCTTCCCCCAATTCACTTTTTACTTTTAAAACTTTTTCCTTTCACAACTTTCCAAACCAGTCACCAGCTTCTGCTTTTTCTTACTTGAAAAAACCCACCAGCGCTGTTTCATCAGCGAACAACAACGACTCCCCTTCCCCAAGCTCTGCCCATCCAAAAACAAAACTGCATACTTGCCCCCTTTCCAAAACTCTTGTTTCCCAACCTCCCTAAAAACCCCCAAATCCATAAAAAAATTTTTAAAAAAACCCAAAGGAGAAAATCACACACCCCCCCCCAAAAACCCCAACATTCATGAAAACCCAAATCACTTTCCTCTTTTCCCCTTCACGTACACTCCTTTACATCCCGATAAAACTTTTCACTGTTCCCTAACAATTTTTCCTCCCACCCCATATATTTATAACCTTCCGGGGGAGCATCTCTTCCCAAATTTTCTATCATATGCCTTCCCCCAAACCAAAAAAAGCTAAAATCCCAAATCCTTTTTTTCTAAGAAATTTTTTCCCCCATACATTTCTTCAAAAGCAAAACACCTGATTCCACACATCCTCTACCACTTCTGAAACCACACTTCTCTCCCCAATCTGATGCTTGTACATGCCTCACCCTCTCAATCAATACCCACCAATATAATTTATCAGGAATACTACAAACAAACTATAACTCTGTAATATTGAGCACTCACATCTTATCCCCTTTGCCTTTGTACAATGGCACTATGGAAGCATTCCGCCAATCCTCAGGCACTTCACCATGAATCATACATACATCAATAACCTTACCAACGCAGTCAACAATACAGTCACCCCCTTTATTAATAAATTCCACTGCAATACCATCCAACCTGCTGCCTTGCCGCTCATCTTCCGTAACGATTTTACCTGCCTCTTCTCTATTTACCAAATCATTTTCCCTAACCTCTCAATTTGCACACCACCACAACCAAAACACCCTATATCTGCCACTCTTTCATCAAACACATTTTCAACAAACCTTCAAAATACTTTTATCAATCAAGCAAAGAAGAAAAAAATAAACTTTGCAGAGATACCTTAAAATGAAATTGCTGAAGTGGAAATTAGGGTAGAGGCTTCGATATATGGGAAAAAAAAACTAGTAAAATATAAAGGATAGTGGGCAACGGTACAAGTACCCAATATTAACAGGATAAGTGGCATACATGCTAGTATATATACCTTTCACCAAAATATCATAAGAATATACAGCAGAGGTGCGAGAAGACAGAGCAAGACAATTGTGACATGCCTGCTGTCAAGAGAAAATATGAAGGGACCATGTATAATGTCATCAGAGATTATCTAGGCTACCACATTGAAGGTGATCACTGTGGAAATTTCATTGACAAATGTCTTTCGTACTCTAATAACAGAGGAACCACCGAGAGTCAGGACAGCTTGGTTATATTTCAGACACATCTACACCATTTACCAGCACCCCCCTTAGCTGCCTCTACCAGAAAGAGGTTGAATTTATCTTGAAGATTCCTCACATTAGACCCTTTTGTTACACTTAAGTCACATTTTTATTACCTGCAACACAAAATGTACATGTGTCAAAATCAAATGGTATATCACATCAGTTATATTCATAAACAAAAATTGCAAATGTCATATGGAATCAGAAAGTGAGCACCATACCCACATCTTCATTCTGAAGAACAGCCAAACCGTACAGCTCAACAAATTACACATTGTTGCTGGTATCGCACTTTAAGAACACCAATGTATATATCCGTTAAGGAACTGTACCCTAGTAAGATTATTTGTGAAAGAGAAGAGAGAGGCATTTGGACCAATTTTGCAGGGAAAAAATGCAACTGAGTGGGAGATGTATAAAGAAAGAGACCAGGAGGTCATGAGAAAGGTGCAAGAGTGAAAAAGAGGGCAAATGAGAGTTGGGGTGAGAGAGTATCATAAATTTTAGGGAGAAAAAAAGATGGTTCTGGAAGGAGGCAAATAAAGTGCGTAAGACAAGGAAGCAAATGAACTTCAGTGAAGGCCGCAAATGGGAGGTGATAACCAATATGGTGATGTGAGAATGATATGGAGTGAGTATTTTGAAGTTTGTTGAATGTGTTTGATGATAGAGTGGCAGATATATGGTGTTTTGGTCGAGGTGGTGTGCAAAGTGAGAGGGTTAGGGAAAATGATTTGGTAAACAGAGAAGAGGTAGTAAAAGCTTTGCAGAAGATGAAAGCCGGCAAGGCAGCAGGTTTGGATGGTATTGCAGTGGAATTTATTAAAAAAGGGGGTGACTGTATTGTTGACTGGTTGGTAAGGTTATTTAATGTATGTATGACTCATGGTGAGGTGCCTGAGGATTGGCGGAATGCGTGCATAGTGCCATTGTACAAAGGCAAAGGGGATAAGAGTGAGTGCTCAAATTACAGAGGTATAAGTTTGTTGAGTATTCCTGGTAAATTATATGGGAGGGTATTGATTGAGAGGGTGAAGGCATGTACAGAGCATCAGATTGGGGAAGAGCAGTGTGGTTTCAGAAGTGGTAGAGGATGTGTGGATCAGGTGTTTGCTTTGAAGAATGTATGTGAGAAATACTTAGAAAAGCAAATGGATTTGTATGTAGCATTTATGGATCTGGAGAAGGCATATGATAGAGTTGACAGAGATACTCCGTGGAAGGTAAATAAGAATAATGTGTGGGAGATGCAAGTTGTGAGAAGCAGTGAAAAGTTTTTATCGAGGATTAAGGCATGGTACGTTAGGAAGAAGGAAAGTGATTGGTATCTCAGAAGAATGAAGGTTTGTCGGCAGAGGGTGTGTGATGTCTCCATGTTTGTTTAATTTGTTTATGGGATGGGTTGTTAAGGGGTGAATGCAAGAGTTTTGGAAAAGAGGGCAGTATGAAGTCTGTGTGGATGAGAGAGCTTGGGAAATGAGTCAGTTTGTTCCTGATGATAACAGCGCTGGTGGCTGATTCAGTGAGAAACTGCAGAAGCTGGTGACTGAGTTTTGGTAAATGGTGAAAGACGAAGTTAAGAGTAAATGTGAATAAGAGCAAGGTTATATTAGTAACAGTAGGGTGAGGGTCAAGTCCAATGGGAGGTAAGTTTGAAAGGAGAAAAACTGGAGAATAGTAAAAGTGTTGTTAGATATCTGGAGTTGGATCTGGCAGCAGAAGGAACCATGGAAGCGAATGAATCATAAGGGTGGGGGAGGGAGTGAAAATCCTGGAGCCTTAAGAATGTGTGGAAGTCGAGAACATTATCTCGGAAAGCAAAAATGGGTATTTTTTGAAGGAATAATGGTTCCAACAAGTTGTATAGTTGCGAGGCGTGGGCTAGGATAGAGTCGTGCGCAGACACCGGTGGGTGTGCTTGCAATGAAATGTTTGAGGACGAATGTGTGGTGTGATTTGGTTTGATCGAGTAAGTAAGAAAGGGTAAGAGAGATGTGTGGAAATAAAAAGAGCATGTTGAGAGAGCAGAATGAGGAGGAAAGATTGACAAGAGATATATGGGCGGAGGTGGAGGGAACGAGGAGAATGGAGACCAAATTTGGAGTGGAAAGATGGAGTGATAAAGATTTTGAGTGATTCGGGCCTGAACATGCAGGAGAGGTGAAAGGCGGGCTAAAACAAAAA
>NC_092268.1:0-9383 GCF_036320965.1 Panulirus ornatus | reverse complement strand
AAGATCCCATTGTCAGTCTGTAAGATGCCTTATTCAATGTATAAGATCCCATTGTCAGTCTGTAAGATGCCTTATTCAATGTATAAGATCCCATTGTCAGTCTGTAAGATGCCTTATTGAATGTATAAGATCCCATTGTCAGTCTGTAAGATGCCTTATTGAATGTATAAGATCCCATTGTCAGTCTGTAAGATGCCTTATTCAATGTATAAGATCCCATTGTCAGTCTGTAAGATGCCTTATTGAATGTATAAGATCCCATTGTCAGTCTGTAAGATGCCTTATTCAATGTATAAGATCCCATTGTCAGTCTGTAAGATGCCTTATTCAATGTATAAGATCCCATTGTCAGTCTGTAAGATGCCTTATTGAATGTATAAGATCCCATTGTCAGTCTGTAAGATGCCTTATTCAATGTATAAGATCCCATTGTCAGTCTGTAAGATGCCTTATTCAATGTATAAGATCCCATTGTCAGTCTGTAAGATGCCTTATTCAATGTATAAGATCCCATTGTCAGTCTGTAAGATGCCTTATTCAATGTATAAGATCCCATTGTCAGTCTGTAAGATGCCTTATTCAATGTATAAGATCCCATTGTCAGTCTGTAAGATGCCTTATTCAATGTATAAGATCCCATTGTCAGTCTGTAAGATGCCTTATTGAATGTATAAGATCCCATTGTCAGTCTGTAAGATGCCTTATTCAATGTATAAGATCCCATTGTCAGTCTGTAAGATGCCTTATTCAATGTATAAGATCCCATTGTCAGTCTGTAAGATGCCTTATTCAATGTATAAGATCCCATTGTCAGTCTGTAAGATGCCTTATTGAATGTATAAGATCCCATTGTCAGTCTGTAAGATGCCTTATTGAATGTATAAGATCCATTGTCAGTCTGTAAGATGCCTTATTGAATGTATAAGATCCCATTGTCAGTCTGTAAGATGCCTTATTGAATGTATAAGATCCATTGTCAGTCTGTAAGATGCCTTATTGAATGTATAAGATCCCATTGTCAGTCTGTAAGATGCCTTATTGAATGTATAAGATCCCATTGTCAGTCTGTAAGATGCCTTATTCAATGTATAAGATCCCATTGTCAGTCTGTAAGATGCCTTATTGAATGTATAAGATCCCATTGTCAGTCTGTAAGATGCCTTATTGAATGTATAAGATCCCATTGTCAGTCTGTAAGATGCCTTATTGAATGTATAAGATCCCATTGTCAGTCTGTAAGATGCCTTATTGAATGTATAAGATCCCATTGTCAGTCTGTAAGATGCCTTATTCAATGTATAAGATCCCATTGTCAGTCTGTAAGATGCCTTATTCAATGTATAAGATCCCATTGTCAGTCTGTAAGATGCCTTATTCGAATGTATAAGATCCCATTGTCAGTCTGTAAGATGCCTTATTGAATGTATAAGATCCCATTGTCAGTCTGTAAGATGCCTTATTGAATGTATAAGATCCCATTGTCAGTCTGTAAGATGCCTTATTGAATGTATAAGATCCCATTGTCAGTCTGTAAGATGCCTTATTGAATGTATAAGATCCCATTGTCAGTCTGTAAGATGCCTTATTGAATGTATAAGATCCCATTGTCAGTCTGTAAGATGCCTTATTCAATGTATAAGATCCCATTGTCAGTCTGTAAGATGCCTTATTGAATGTATAAGATCCCATTGTCAGTCTGTAAGATGCCTTATTGAATGTATAAGATCCCATTGTCAGTCTGTAAGATGCCTTATTGAATGTATAAGATCCCATTGTCAGTCTGTAAGATGCCTTATTGAATGTATAAGATCCCATTGTCAGTCTGTAAGATGCCTTATTGAATGTATAAGATCCCATTGTCAGTCTGTAAGATGCCTTATTGAATGTATAAGATCCCATTGTCAGTCTGTAAGATGCCTTATTCAATGTATAAGATCCCATTGTCAGTCTGTAAGATGCCTTATTGAATGTATAAGATCCCATTGTCAGTCTGTAAGATGCCTTATTGAATGTATAAGATCCCATTGTCAGTCTGTAAGATGCCTTATTGAATGTATAAGATCCCATTGTCAGTCTGTAAGATGCCTTATTCAATGTATAAGATCCCATTGTCAGTCTGTAAGATGCCTTATTCAATGTATAAGATCCCATTGTCAGTCTGTAAGATGCCTTATTCAATGTATAAGATCCCATTGTCAGTCTGTAAGATGCCTTATTCAATGTATAAGATCCCATTGTCAGTCTGTAAGATGCCTTATTCAATGTATAAGATCCCATTGTCAGTCTGTAAGATGCCTTATTCAATGTATAAGATCCCATTGTCAGTCTGTAAGATGCCTTATTGAATGTATAAGATCCCATTGTCAGTCTGTAAGATGCCTTATTCAATGTATAAGATCCCATTGTCAGTCTGTAAGATGCCTTATTGAATGTATAAGATCCCATTGTCAGTCTGTAAGATGCCTTATTCAATGTATAAGATCCCATTGTCAGTCTGTAAGATGCCTTATTGAATGTATAAGATCCCATTGTCAGTCTGTAAGATGCCTTATTGAATGTATAAGATCCCATTGTCAGTCTGTAAGATGCCTTATTGAATGTATAAGATCCCATTGTCAGTCTGTAAGATGCCTTATTGAATGTATAAGATCCCATTGTCAGTCTGTAAGATGCCTTATTCAATGTATAAGATCCCATTGTCAGTCTGTAAGATGCCTTATTGAATGTATAAGATCCCATTGTCAGTCTGTAAGATGCCTTATTCAATGTATAAGATCCCATTGTCAGTCTGTAAGATGCCTTATTCAATGTATAAGATCCCATTGTCAGTCTGTAAGATGCCTTATTGAATGTATAAGATCCCATTGTCAGTCTGTAAGATGCCTTATTCAATGTATAAGATCCCATTGTCAGTCTGTAAGATGCCTTATTGAATGTATAAGATCCCATTGTCAGTCTGTAAGATGCCTTATTCAATGTATAAGATCCCATTGTCAGTCTGTAAGATGCCTTATTGAATGTATAAGATCCCATTGTCAGTCTGTAAGATGCCTTATTGAATGTATAAGATCCCATTGTCAGTCTGTAAGATGCCTTATTGAATGTATAAGATCCCATTGTCAGTCTGTAAGATGCCTTATTCAATGTATAAGATCCCATTGTCAGTCTGTAAGATGCCTTATTGAATGTATAAGATCCCATTGTCAGTCTGTAAGATGCCTTATTCAATGTATAAGATCCCATTGTCAGTCTGTAAGATGCCTTATTGAATGTATAAGATCCCATTGTCAGTCTGTAAGATGCCTTATTGAATGTATAAGATCCCATTGTCAGTCTGTAAGATGCCTTATTGAATGTATAAGATCCCATTGTCAGTCTGTAAGATGCCTTATTCAATGTATAAGATCCCATTGTCAGTCTGTAAGATGCCTTATTCAATGTATAAGATCCCATTGTCAGTCTGTAAGATGCCTTATTGAATGTATAAGATCCCATTGTCAGTCTGTAAGATGCCTTATTCAATGTATAAGATCCCATTGTCAGTCTGTAAGATGCCTTATTCAATGTATAAGATCCCATTGTCAGTCTGTAAGATGCCTTATTGAATGTATAAGATCCCATTGTCAGTCTGTAAGATGCCTTATTCAATGTATAAGATCCCATTGTCAGTCTGTAAGATGCCTTATTGAATGTATAAGATCCCATTGTCAGTCTGTAAGATGCCTTATTCAATGTATAAGATCCCATTGTCAGTCTGTAAGATGCCTTATTCAATGTATAAGATCCCATTGTCAGTCTGTAAGATGCCTTATTGAATGTATAAGATCCCATTGTCAGTCTGTAAGATGCCTTATTGAATGTATAAGATCCCATTGTCAGTCTGTAAGATGCCTTATTGAATGTATAAGATCCCATTGTCAGTCTGTAAGATGCCTTATTGAATGTATAAGATCCCATTGTCAGTCTGTAAGATGCCTTATTCAATGTATAAGATCCCATTGTCAGTCTGTAAGATGCCTTATTCAATGTATAAGATCCCATTGTCAGTCTGTAAGATGCCTTATTGAATGTATAAGATCCCATTGTCAGTCTGTAAGATGCCTTATTCAATGTATAAGATCCCATTGTCAGTCTGTAAGATGCCTTATTGAATGTATAAGATCCCATTGTCAGTCTGTAAGATGCCTTATTGAATGTATAAGATCCCATTGTCAGTCTGTAAGATGCCTTATTGAATGTATAAGATCCCATTGTCAGTCTGTAAGATGCCTTATTGAATGTATAAGATCCCATTGTCAGTCTGTAAGATGCCTTATTCAATGTATAAGATCCCATTGTCAGTCTGTAAGATGCCTTATTCAATGTATAAGATCCCATTGTCAGTCTGTAAGATGCCTTATTCAATGTATAAGATCCCATTGTCAGTCTGTAAGATGCCTTATTGAATGTATAAGATCCCATTGTCAGTCTGTAAGATGCCTTATTGAATGTATAAGATCCCATTGTCAGTCTGTAAGATGCCTTATTCAATGTATAAGATCCCATTGTCAGTCTGTAAGATGCCTTATTCAATGTATAAGATCCCATTGTCAGTCTGTAAGATGCCTTATTCAATGTATAAGATCCCATTGTCAGTCTGTAAGATGCCTTATTCAATGTATAAGATCCCATTGTCAGTCTGTAAGATGCCTTATTGAATGTATAAGATCCCATTGTCAGTCTGTAAGATGCCTTATTCAATGTATAAGATCCCATTGTCAGTCTGTAAGATGCCTTATTCAATGTATAAGATCCCATTGTCAGTCTGTAAGATGCCTTATTCAATGTATAAGATCCCATTGTCAGTCTGTAAGATGCCTTATTGAATGTATAAGATCCCATTGTCAGTCTGTAAGATGCCTTATTCAATGTATAAGATCCCATTGTCAGTCTGTAAGATGCCTTATTGAATGTATAAGATCCCATTGTCAGTCTGTAAGATGCCTTATTGAATGTATAAGATCCCATTGTCAGTCTGTAAGATGCCTTATTGAATGTATAAGATCCCATTGTCAGTCTGTAAGATGCCTTATTCAATGTATAAGATCCCATTGTCAGTCTGTAAGATGCCTTATTGAATGTATAAGATCCCATTGTCAGTCTGTAAGATGCCTTATTCAATGTATAAGATCCCATTGTCAGTCTGTAAGATGCCTTATTCAATGTATAAGATCCCATTGTCAGTCTGTAAGATGCCTTATTGAATGTATAAGATCCCATTGTCAGTCTGTAAGATGCCTTATTCAATGTATAAGATCCCATTGTCAGTCTGTAAGATGCCTTATTGAATGTATAAGATCCCATTGTCAGTCTGTAAGATGCCTTATTGAATGTATAAGATCCCATTGTCAGTCTGTAAGATGCCTTATTGAATGTATAAGATCCCATTGTCAGTCTGTAAGATGCCTTATTGAATGTATAAGATCCCATTGTCAGTCTGTAAGATGCCTTATTGAATGTATAAGATCCCATTGTCAGTCTGTAAGATGCCTTATTGAATGTATAAGATCCCATTGTCAGTCTGTAAGATGCCTTATTGAATGTATAAGATCCCATTGTCAGTCTGTAAGATGCCTTATTCAATGTATAAGATCCCATTGTCAGTCTGTAAGATGCCTTATTCAATGTATAAGATCCCATTGTCAGTCTGTAAGATGCCTTATTCAATGTATAAGATCCCATTGTCAGTCTGTAAGATGCCTTATTCAATGTATAAGATCCCATTGTCAGTCTGTAAGATGCCTTATTGAATGTATAAGATCCCATTGTCAGTCTGTAAGATGCCTTATTGAATGTATAAGATCCCATTGTCAGTCTGTAAGATGCCTTATTGAATGTATAAGATCCCATTGTCAGTCTGTAAGATGCCTTATTCAATGTATAAGATCCCATTGTCAGTCTGTAAGATGCCTTATTGAATGTATAAGATCCCATTGTCAGTCTGTAAGATGCCTTATTGAATGTATAAGATCCCATTGTCAGTCTGTAAGATGCCTTATTCAATGTATAAGATCCCATTGTCAGTCTGTAAGATGCCTTATTCAATGTATAAGATCCCATTGTCAGTCTGTAAGATGCCTTATTGAATGTATAAGATCCCATTGTCAGTCTGTAAGATGCCTTATTGAATGTATAAGATCCCATTGTCAGTCTGTAAGATGCCTTATTGAATGTATAAGATCCCATTGTCAGTCTGTAAGATGCCTTATTGAATGTATAAGATCCCATTGTCAGTCTGTAAGATGCCTTATTGAATGTATAAGATCCCATTGTCAGTCTGTAAGATGCCTTATTCAATGTATAAGATCCCATTGTCAGTCTGTAAGATGCCTTATTGAATGTATAAGATCCCATTGTCAGTCTGTAAGATGCCTTATTCAATGTATAAGATCCCATTGTCAGTCTGTAAGATGCCTTATTGAATGTATAAGATCCCATTGTCAGTCTGTAAGATGCCTTATTGAATGTATAAGATCCCATTGTCAGTCTGTAAGATGCCTTATTGAATGTATAAGATCCCATTGTCAGTCTGTAAGATGCCTTATTCAATGTATAAGATCCCATTGTCAGTCTGTAAGATGCCTTATTCAATGTATAAGATCCCATTGTCAGTCTGTAAGATGCCTTATTCAATGTATAAGATCCCATTGTCAGTCTGTAAGATGCCTTATTCAATGTATAAGATCCCATTGTCAGTCTGTAAGATGCCTTATTGAATGTATAAGATCCCATTGTCAGTCTGTAAGATGCCTTATTCAATGTATAAGATCCCATTGTCAGTCTGTAAGATGCCTTATTCAATGTATAAGATCCCATTGTCAGTCTGTAAGATGCCTTATTCAATGTATAAGATCCCATTGTCAGTCTGTAAGATGCCTTATTGAATGTATAAGATCCCATTGTCAGTCTGTAAGATGCCTTATTCAATGTATAAGATCCCATTGTCAGTCTGTAAGATGCCTTATTGAATGTATAAGATCCCATTGTCAGTCTGTAAGATGCCTTATTGAATGTATAAGATCCCATTGTCAGTCTGTAAGATGCCTTATTCAATGTATAAGATCCCATTGTCAGTCTGTAAGATGCCTTATTCAATGTATAAGATCCCATTGTCAGTCTGTAAGATGCCTTATTCAATGTATAAGATCCCATTGTCAGTCTGTAAGATGCCTTATTGAATGTATAAGATCCCATTGTCAGTCTGTAAGATGCCTTATTGAATGTATAAGATCCCATTGTCAGTCTGTAAGATGCCTTATTCAATGTATAAGATCCCATTGTCAGTCTGTAAGATGCCTTATTCAATGTATAAGATCCCATTGTCAGTCTGTAAGATGCCTTATTGAATGTATAAGATCCCATTGTCAGTCTGTAAGATGCCTTATTGAATGTATAAGATCCCATTGTCAGTCTGTAAGATGCCTTATTGAATGTATAAGATCCCATTGTCAGTCTGTAAGATGCCTTATTCAATGTATAAGATCCCATTGTCAGTCTGTAAGATGCCTTATTGAATGTATAAGATCCCATTGTCAGTCTGTAAGATGCCTTATTGAATGTATAAGATCCCATTGTCAGTCTGTAAGATGCCTTATTGAATGTATAAGATCCCATTGTCAGTCTGTAAGATGCCTTATTGAATGTATAAGATCCCATTGTCAGTCTGTAAGATGCCTTATTCAATGTATAAGATCCCATTGTCAGTCTGTAAGATGCCTTATTGAATGTATAAGATCCCATTGTCAGTCTGTAAGATGCCTTATTGAATGTATAAGATCCCATTGTCAGTCTGTAAGATGCCTTATTGAATGTATAAGATCCCATTGTCAGTCTGTAAGATGCCTTATTGAATGTATAAGATCCCATTGTCAGTCTGTAAGATGCCTTATTCAATGTATAAGATCCCATTGTCAGTCTGTAAGATGCCTTATTGAATGTATAAGATCCCATTGTCAGTCTGTAAGATGCCTTATTGAATGTATAAGATCCCATTGTCAGTCTGTAAGATGCCTTATTCAATGTATAAGATCCCATTGTCAGTCTGTAAGATGCCTTATTCAATGTATAAGATCCCATTGTCAGTCTGTAAGATGCCTTATTGAATGTATAAGATCCCATTGTCAGTCTGTAAGATGCCTTATTGAATGTATAAGATCCCATTGTCAGTCTGTAAGATGCCTTATTCAATGTATAAGATCCCATTGTCAGTCTGTAAGATGCCTTATTGAATGTATAAGATCCCATTGTCAGTCTGTAAGATGCCTTATTGAATGTATAAGATCCCATTGTCAGTCTGTAAGATGCCTTATTGAATGTATAAGATCCCATTGTCAGTCTGTAAGATGCCTTATTCAATGTATAAGATCCCATTGTCAGTCTGTAAGATGCCTTATTGAATGTATAAGATCCCATTGTCAGTCTGTAAGATGCCTTATTGAATGTATAAGATCCCATTGTCAGTCTGTAAGATGCCTTATTCAATGTATAAGATCCCATTGTCAGTCTGTAAGATGCCTTATTGAATGTATAAGATCCCATTGTCAGTCTGTAAGATGCCTTATTGAATGTATAAGATCCCATTGTCAGTCTGTAAGATGCCTTATTCAATGTATAAGATCCCATTGTCAGTCTGTAAGATGCCTTATTGAATGTATAAGATCCCATTGTCAGTCTGTAAGATGCCTTATTGAATGTATAAGATCCCATTGTCAGTCTGTAAGATGCCTTATTGAATGTATAAGATCCCATTGTCAGTCTGTAAGATGCCTTATTGAATGTATAAGATCCCATTGTCAGTCTGTAAGATGCCTTATTGAATGTATAAGATCCCATTGTCAGTCTGTAAATCCTATTAAGTATAAGATCCATTGTCAGTCTGTAGATGCTATTCAATGTAAGACCTTCAGTCTGTAAGATGCTTATTAATGTATAAGATCCATTGTCATTGAAGATGCCTTATTAATATAAGATCCCATTTCATCGTAAGATGCCTTATTAATGTAAGATCCTTGTCATCTGTAAGATGCCTTATTATTATAAGACCATTTCATCTAATCCTTATTAATGTATAAGACCTGTCAGTTGTAGATGCCTTTATTAGATCCATTGTCAGTTGAGATCTATAATAAAATCCATTGTCATCGTAAGCCTTATTCAATGTTAGATCCCATGTCAGTCGTAAGATCCTTATATGTATAAGATCCATTGTCAGCGTAAGATCTTATTAGTTGTATTTCTCTGTAAGATGCCTTATTATGTTAAGCCATCATCTGAAGCTTATAATTAAGATCCTGTCAGTCTGTAATCCTTATAATTATAGATCCATTTCTCGTAAGATCTTATTG
>NC_092267.1:16692997-16856919 GCF_036320965.1 Panulirus ornatus | reverse complement strand
GACACCCCTATCTGAGCCTTGATGAAGATAAGCACCCTGCTGGACTCCTTGTTTCCCCTTTTAGAAAGTTAAAATACAAGGAGGGAGGGTTTCTAGTCCCCTCCTCCCGTTCCCTATTCGCCTTCTACGATGCGTGAGGAATGCGTGGGATGTACTCTTTCTGTCCTATCCCTAGGGATATGTTATGATAATAATTTGTTATCTATTATTTATGCTAAAAAATTGTCATTATGACTTGCTTTGTATTTTGAAGTAATCCACTTTTATTTTTTCCTTAGTGAATGAAATTTGGGTTTGGATTTTCCTGCTAACAAAGGGTCATTAGCTATTATTGCTGTACTATTTACTGCATTGTTACATAATTATTAATTTGAAAAGAATTTCTTGTGCATCTCAAAGATTCTTAGTGAAAAACCCATTAAGTTCATTAGGATGTACATTATATTAACTATGAAGACAGACCTCCCAAGAAATCTTTTGATAGTGGGGAAGTGTATTGTATGGTGCCTTATGAGTGAAAATAATCAAGATAAAATGTGAGAATCAGGAAAAAGGATAATGCGATGTGGTATACTTTAAGTGCATAATTCAGTGTAATTAATTAACTGGATTACAGTTTTATCATACCGTAATTATGGGGAGGGAAGAATGAAATGGATTGCTTTGTTAGCCTCTTCACTGTGTTGCCAGAGCTCTTGACACTGGTGTGAATAAGTAGGGTTTCTTTGCCTTTAGTTTTTTTTTTTTTTTTTTTTTTTTTTTCCGCTGTCTCCCGCGTTTGTGAGGTAGCGCAAGGAAACAGACGAAAGAAATGGCCCAACCCACCCCCATACACATGTATATACATACGTCCACACACGCAAATATACATACCTACACAGCTTTCCATGGTTTACCCCAGACGCTTCACATGCCTTGATTCAATCCACTGACAGCACGTCAACCCCGGTATACCACATCGCTCCAATTCACTCTATTCCTTGCCCTCCTTTCACCCTCCTGCATGTTCAGGCCCTGATCACACAAAATCTTTTTCACTCCATCTTTCCACCTCCAATTTGGTCTCCCTCTTCTCCTCGTTCCCTCCACCTCCGACACATATATCCTCTTGGTCAATCTTTCCTCACTCATTCTCTCCATGTTCCCAAACCATTTCAAAACACCCTCTTCTGCTCTCTCAACCACGCTCTTTTATTTCCACACATCTCTCTTACCCTTACGTTACTTACTCGATCAAACCACCTCACACCACACATTGTCCTCAAACATCTCATTTCCAGCACATCCATCCTCCTGCGCACAACTCTATCCATAGCCCACGCCTCGCAACCATACAACATTGTTGGAACCACTATTCCTTCAAACATACCCATTTTTGCTTTCCGAGATAATGTTCTCGACTTCCACACATTCTTCAAGGCTCCCAGAATTTTCGCCCCCTCCCCCACCCTATGATCCACTTCCGCTTCCATGGTTCCATCCGCTGCCAGGTCCACTCCCAGATATCTAAAACACTTCACTTCCTCCAGTTTTTCTCCATTCAAACTCACCTCCCAATTGACTTGACCCTCAACCCTACTGTACCTAATAACCTTGCTCTTATTCACATTTACTCTTAACTTTCTTCTTTCACACACTTTACCAAACTCAGTCACCAGCTTCTGCAGTTTCTCACATGAATCAGCCACCAGCGCTGTATCATCAGCGAACAACAACTGACTCACTTCCCAAGCTCTCTCATCCCCAACAGACTTCATACTTGCCCCTCTTTCCAAAACTCTTGCATTCACCTCCCTAACAACCCCATCCATAAACAAATTAAACAACCATGGAGACATCACACACCCCTGCCGCAAACCTACATTCACTGAGAACCAATCACTTTCCTCTCTTCCTACACGTACACATGCCTTACATCCTCGATAAAAACTTTTCACTGCTTCTAACAAATTGCCTCCCACACCATATATTCTTAATACCTTGCACAGAGCATCTCTATCAACTCTATCATATGCCTTCTCCAGATCCATAAGTGCTACATACAAATCCATTTGCTTTTCTAAGTATTTCTCACATACATTCTTCAAAGCAAACACCTGATCCACACATCCTCTACCACTTCTGAAACCACACTGCTCTTCCCCTTTAGTATATATATTGTAGATTTCAAAATACTATATTTGGTAAGTTTTATGTTGTAAAACTTACCAAATATAGTTCCAACAATGTTATGTTGTTGCGAGGCGTGGGCTGTAGATAGAGTTGTGTGGAGGAGGGTGGATGTGCTGGAAATGAGATGTTTGAGGACAATATGTGGTGTGAGGTGGCTTGATCGAGTAAGTAATGAAAGGGTAAGAGAGATGTGTGGTAATAAGAAGAGTGTGGTTGTGAGAGCAGAAGAGGGTGTTTTGAAATGATTTGGTCACATGGAGAGAATGAGTGAAGATTGACAAAGAGGATATATGTGTCAGAGGTGGAGGGAACGAGAAGTGGGAGATGTAGTTGGAGGTGGAAAGATGGAGTGAAAAAGATTTTGAGTGATCGGGGTGTGAACATGCAAGAGGGTGAAAGATGTGCAAGGAATAGAGTGAATTGGAACGATGTGGTATACCGGGGTTGACATGCTGTCAGCGGATTGAACCAGGGCATGTGAAGCGTCTTGGGTAAACCATGGAAAGTTTTGTGGAAAGGGAGCTGTGGTTTTGGTGCATTATACATGACAGCTAGAGACTGAGTGTGAACGAATGTGGCCTTTGTTGTCTTTTCCTAGCCCTACCTTGCGCACATGCGAGGGGAGGGGTTTTCTATTTTATGTGTGGCAGGGTGGCGACGGGAATGAATAAGGGCAGACAGTATGAATTATGTACAAGTGTATGTACATATGTATATGTCTGTGTGTGTATACGTTGAGATGTATAGATATGTATATGTGCATGTGTGGACGTGTATGTATATACATGCGTATGTGGGTGGGTTGGGCCATTCTTTCGTCTGTTTCCTTGTGCTACCTCGCTAACACGGGAGACAGCAACAAAGCATGATACAATTTATAAAAACGTTTTTGGTAAGTTTTATGTTGTAACATTGAATATTATATTTGGTAAGTTTATGTTGCAAAATTTATCTTTTTTCAACAGGTTTGAAAAGGATGAAGGCGAAAGGTTTGAGTACGAGGAGAGTGTAATGGGCAAGTCTACCAATGTAATGGATAGATGGATCATTTCTTTTACACAGTCACTCCTAAGTTTAGTGCACAGCAAGATGGCTGTTTACCACCTCTATGCTGTGACACCCAGACTTGTCAAATTTGTTGATAATCTAACAAATTGGTATGTGAGATTTAACCGCAAGAGGTTGAAGGGAGACACTGGTAAAGAAGATTGTTTAAGGGCACTAGAAACCTTGTACTCTGTATTGTTTTGTATGGTGAGAGTTATGGCACCATTCACACCTTTCATCACGGAAACTATCTATCAAAACCTAAGGAGAGTCCTTAAGCCTGGTACCCTTGGAAAGGTTAGTATCATAATGATAGTGAACTTTTGATAGCGGAAAATAGATGTATGAATAGGTTTCACATTACTTTTGAGTACATTTTAACTTCATTCTATAGCAGTTTACTTACTGTAAGTTTCTTCTCATTCATTAGTTTTTTTTTTTAGGAAGATAACATTGACATGTTTTTGTGATAAAAAGTGTGGTTAAGGGGACAGAAGAGTGTGTGTGGAAATTATTTAGACATATGGAGTGAATGAGTGAGAGGTTGACAAAGAGGATATATGTGGCAGGAGTGGAGGGAACAAGGAGAATGGGGTCACTAGATTGGAGATGGAAGGATGGAGTGAAAAAGATTTTGAGTGATCTGGACCTGAACATGCAAGAGGATGAGAGGCGTGCAAGGAATAGAGTGAATTGGAATGATGTGGTATACTGGGGTCGACATGCTGTCAGTGGACTGAACCAGGGCATGTGAAACACCTGGGGTAAACTGTGGAAAGGTCTGTGAGGCCTGGATGCGGAGAGGGAGCTGTGGTTTTTTTGCATTGCACATGACAGCTAGAGACTGAGCGTGAATGAATGTGGCCATTTTTGTCTGTTTTCCTGGCACTGCCTCACTGTAGTGGAGGGGTAGCAATGCAGTTTCAATCGAGTAAGTAATGAAAGGGTAAGAGAGATTTATGATGGAGTGAAAAAGATTTTGAGCAATCAGGGCCTACATACTGGAGGGTGAAAGGCTTGCAAGGAATAGAGTGAATTGGAAGAATGTGGTGTACCAGGGTCGATGTGCTGTCAGTGGATTGAACCAGGGCATGTGAAGCGTCTGGGGTGAATCATTGAGGGGTCTGTGGTTTCAGTGCATTACACATGACAACTAGAGACAGTGTCTGTTCCTGGTACTGCCTCCCTGGAGGTGTGGTGGGAATGGATGAATGCAGCAAGTATGGATATGTACATGTGTATATATGTATACGTTGAGATGTGTATGTGGATGGTTGGGCCAATCCTCATATGTTTCCTTGCACTCCCTCGCTAATGCGGGAGACACTGGTTAAGTATAATAAATTGATAAATATTACTGAATTTAGTGCTATGAAATGAGGTTCCAGTGTACTTAAGGTATGATTTCGGAATTATTTGATTTATATGTATTGAAGACCAAGAAATGCATGAAATAATTTTTGTAATCTGGAAAATATTAGAATTGTACTATAATATTTACCAGTAAACTGATCTTTCATATCTTTTCATTTTCAGGGTGACATAAATTCAGTCCATTATTTGATGGTGCCACAACCTGTGCAGAGACTTATCTGTCCTGATATTGAGGCTTATGTGAGCACACTACAAAGTGTTGTAGAACTTGGTCGCTATGTACGAGACAAAGTCAATATCCCATTGAAGTACCCATTGCCAGAAATAGTTGTCATCCACAAGGATAAACAAATTCTTGGCGATGTTTTAAGACTAGAAAATTATATAAAGGAAGAATTGAATGTGAAGACAGTAACTACATCAACAGACAAAGAAAAATATGGGGTGGTTCTCACTGCAGACATGAATTTCAGAGTGCTGGGTGCAAGGCTAAAGGGTGATGTAAAGAGGGTCCAACAAGTAGTGGCTGAACTTGGTGATGAAGAAATTCAAGAAATGCTTAATTCTGGATCTATCGTTATCCTGGGACATACTATTGATGCTTGTGACCTCAATGTTAAATACAGTTTTAGTGGTGAGAAAGCTACTGAGTTGGCATCTAAATATGAAGCTCATTCAGATGATACTGTACTTATTCTTTTGGACACAACTCCCTCACAAGAAATGTTAGATGAAGGATTGGCACGGGAGGTTGTAAACAGAGTTCAAAGGTTAAGAAAAAAAGCTAACTTGGTACCCACTGATGAAGTAACAGTCTGGTATCACATACAAGAGACGGATACAGAGTTAACTCGTATTATTGATACATATTCAGAGTATATAGAAACATCTACCAAAACCCCATGCAAGCCAATGGCTGAGAAAGATAACTCTTCTATAATAATTGAAGATATTGCCAAAATAAAAGGAGTTTCTCTCAAGCTAGTAATTACACAAGGGTTTTCCTCTATGATGTCTCCTGCTGTAAGTGTTGGAGAGCCCACCGGGACAAAAAACATATCTTGCCCTTGGGTTAACATAATTCTTGATGGCACGCCTAGATATGGTACCAACAGCTGTAGTGCAACATTGCTGTTGGAGAATCCTGTTGGTTGTCCAGTAATTAATTCCTACCAGCAGATACTTGAGGAAGCACATGGAATATTTGGCTTCCCCCTTGAACATTCAAAATTACATGTTGAACGTAAACCAGTTGATAGCAAGACACCAGTTTCCTCCCTTGCTGGAAGAACAGTTGTTGTAACCTATGCTGTAAACAAGATTCCTGTTGCTACATCTGCAGTCAAGCCATATAGCAGGTCAGTATTTCATAGTTTATTCCATTGGTTATTAAGGGGAGGAGAAACATAAGGTTATTAGGTTCAGGAGGATTGAGGGACAAGTTACTTGGGATGTGAGTTTGAAATGAGAAAAATTGTAGGAAGTTAAATGTTTTAGATATCTGGGAGTGAACATGGCAGCAGGGGAGAAGGTTCTTCGAGCTGTGAAGAATGTGTGGATAGAGGTAACATTACCTGGCAGAGCAAAAATGGGTATGTTTAAAGGACTAGAAATCCCACCAATATTACATGGATGCGAGGCATGGGCTATAGATAATACTGTGCAGAGGAGGGTGGATGTGAAATGTTGAGGGCAATTTGTGGTGTGAGGTGGTTTGATCGAGTAAGTAATGAAAGGTTAAGAGAGATGTGTTAATGTGGTTGAGAGAGAAGAGGGTATGCTGAAATGGCTTGGACATATGGAGAGAACAAGTGAGGAAAGAGGTTGATAAAGAGGATAAAAGTGTCAGAAGTGAAGGGAACAGGGAGACCTATTTGGAGATGGAGGGATAGAGTGAAAATTATTTTTAAGCAATTGGGGCACAAACATGCAGGAGGGCGAAAGGTGTGCCTAGGATACATTTAATTGGAATGATGTGGTATACTGGGGTCAACATGTTCATGGACTGAACCAGAGCATGCAGTGTCATAGAAATTTTGTTGGAGCCTAGTTGTGGTTAGGGAGTTGCAGTTTTGGTGCATTACACATAATGGTTAGAGAATGGATGTAGCCTTTGTTCCTGGCGCTACCTCACTGGCCCAGACCCGGAGAAAAATCAAGTGCAGGCATCATAAAGAAAGTATTCCCTGTGGGGTTAGGGTTGAAAGAGTACTATCCATGAATCTCATGTTTTGTTTTGTAAAAGTCATCAGTCAAGCAGGGGTGGGAGTTAGAAACCGTCCCCATAGTTAGAATAAAGCAGGGATTTATTCTTATGCTAGAGACAGGTGTAAACGTTTGTGAAACAAGTTCCAGCAATCCACATGTATAACACTAAAAGTTATCCACATGATTCTGTCTCCTAAAAGTTTTCTATCCTGCCCTTTACAGGTAGGGATGTCTGTGAGAAGACTGAATTTTTTTCACCAGATGTGGTTAAAAGGGTTTTCAGTAATTGGCACCCAAACATGCAAGGGGGTGAGGGATGTGACATGCTGTCAGTGGGCTGAGCAAGGGCATGTTTAGTATCCAGGGCTCTTTGGTTCATTACACATGACAACTAGAGAATGAATGCAAGTGTGTTCCTTGCACTGTCTCTACCTCATTAAAAAGTGTGAGACAGTGAGTTTGAGACTGATGTGGCAGAGAATACATCTGTCATTGCATAAGCACTTTGTTGCAAAAAGACTGAACATAAAGAGGGCGTTTTGTGGGAGGATATAATGGATCCGAATGTAAGACAGAGTGATGTGGCAGTTAAGTGTGTAATCAGGAGGCATTGGGTTATTGGTGCAAATGAAATTTGGGAACAGCTGAAATAGTATTTGCGATAACTTGGTGTATATGGGCGAGTTTTGGGGCTTAGACATTATTAAGTTGCTACTTGACAAGCATGGAGATGCGAGATGTTGGATGTAAATATGTTGAAGGGAGGTAGGTGGGATGTTTCATATTTACCTCCACCAAGAAATGATCATTTTTTTTTTTTGTGCAACTTTATCTAGGAGCTTCTCACTCCATTGAATTCCATTGTTTTTGTACGACCAGTTCTAATGCAGCCATAATCTTGTAGGAGCCCCAAAGAAGGGATGCTGGGGATATTTGGGGCTAGGAACAATAGTTTTGCACAATATTCATGTACTTGATTTATATGTGAAATGGAATGAATTCATTTTTGATACACAAATAGGTAATATTAATTTACATTGATGTTTGTTTTGCTTTTCAGGTTTGTCAATATAGAAGGAAGTGGCAAGAAGGGGTGCGTAGTCTTGGAGAATCCCTGTGGTGATGGCATCATGTCTCTTCAGGCATTCACTAGCGTTGTACAAAAGATTTTTAGCTTAAGTTCTACACCTACAATCTTCACAGATTCAGAGAAAAAGAAGTTACTGCACCTTAATGGGAACAGCCTAGTGAAGCTACATGGTTTAACTGTGTATACATGATTGTGATAGCTTTTGCGTACATTTCTTTCTCCTTCAAAACAAAAATTTGTTTCCTAATTCGTTATTCATGTGTTTTTACATGAAAATCAAAGCAACTTTCTTTTGTTAACTACAAAATTATGAAAGGTGCTTTCCTCTTGAAGTTGAGCCATTTAAATATAGACTATATTAATTTCTAATGTATTAAAAAAATTTGGTCATACATTTTTGTTAACACCACCATTATATGACCTAAATTTCAGTAGATGCATATTGGTTATTTTTTAATACAGTCTTGTGTCATTTAACCTTTTCAACCAGGTATTTGAAATTCTCAGGATGTGAAAGAAAAATGATTGGGAAAAACTTTCTCAAAAAATATCATTGCTTTCGAATTTCTATAGAAAGAATTAAAATGTCTGAACTTTGGTCAAATACATTGTTAATATTTCATTATTTCTGACAAATTTAAATAGAAGAATATTGGTTGATTTTTTTACTTTTGGGTGTGCTTGGTGGCATATAATGAAATGTTCAAATGCACCTAGTTCTCTTGTTTATTTCTACATTAATTTAGCCTTATTTGCTTGCATGTATCCCTGTCATATGTAATTCATTGAAACCAGAACCCCTTTATCCACAACCAAGTACCACAGACCTTTCCATGGTTTCCTCAACTACTATATTTTCCCTGGTTCAGCCTTGTTTGTATACCTTCTTAGTCATCCTCTCCATATGTCAAAACCATTTCTGTAGACCCTCTTCAACTCTCTATTGTCCTCCCACATTTCAATAAATTTGTTCTGTCCTTAACATTTCTGTTTAATGCCCACACTTCATCATATTGGTCCAACAGGACTACTATACTAAATTCATCAAACAAACCTATCTTTGCTCATAAGGACCTCTTTCCAAAAATTTCTCATTGCAAACCCCCCCCCCCCCCCTACCTTATATGGCTCATTTAATTTTATAACTAAAAAGATTTATCTGGTTTGCTGTACTCATTGCTACAGAGAAAATACCCTCTATCTAAAATAACATCCTTCCCTCACCGTGACAAGGGTTACTGAAGAACTTGTGTGTAGTGGTTATATTAAGAGGCCTTGGCCATCCTGCACCACCAATTGAAATTTAGTTACTGGCATGAATTATAGGTCTACATGCATTCCCCTTTCTCAGGCAACGTACAACTACTAACCCCCCCCCCCCCCCCCCCCACACACACACACACACACACACATTTACTCTCACACTGTTCAGTATAATGCACCAGAGCCCACCATCAACAGCCAAGCCCTGTGAAATTCCATGCATGCCTTTCACCCTCCTGAAAGTTCAGACCCTAATACCCCAAAGCCTCTTTCATGCCATCCTTTCATCTCCTCAGCCATGCTGTTGTAGGCAATTCCACAAGCATCAATGCCAAATTAGAGGTAAAGTGTAACTTTGAAGGATAAAAAATGAACTGAAACAATCGTCAGCAGCAAGCTAACTTATAAACACTAGGCCAAAAATGACCAGACATTTCTTTCTCAAAAGCCAACAAGCAGATTTTGTACAATATAGAATTATAAACATGAGGCCCAAAAATAACCAGAAACATTTCTTTCTCAAAAGCCTACAAAGCAGATTAATTTGTACAATATAAAAGCATCAAGCATTAATTACATTCATAGAAAAGCTATCAGTGCTTCTGAAATTAAAAATCAGAAAACAAAAGCTGTGAAGAAAGTCTTGAGAAAATGTTATTATAAATAATGATTTGTAGCTCCTTTACACTGAAATAGTTAATTTGTCACAAATGTCATTCTTTCTTCACAGACAAATCTGAATGAATAGCCCTGCAGCCAAGATTATCATGAATACATATGTAATGTTCACCTGGGTGAACATTACATGTAGTACAGTGCTTTAATTTAACACATCCCACTTTTCACCTATGTTGATCAAAGAAAATATTTACATACTGACAACATTATAATAAAAAGCTTCACAAACTACTACTGCAGAAAATAAAATAGCAGCCAGAGGACATAAGATAAAATTAAGCAAGAAACTTGTTAAGGGTACGAAGAAATACATATGTAGTACTTAGGTAGAAGTAGTCACAAGGAACAATAGGCAAGAGCCTCTACAAAACTGTGCTAAAGTTATCCTCTGCCTGTGGCCTGTCAAGGGTGAGAAGCTAAAGGCTGAAAAGAGCAGCATTGGAGTTAGTTCAAGCTGGGAACAGGCATGAGAGATATAGATATTCATTTATTTCGTTATACTTAATTGCCGTCTCCCACATAAGCGAGACAGCGCAAGGAAACAGACGAAAGAATGGCCCAACCCACCCACATACACATGTATATACATACATGTCCACACACGCAAATATACATACCTATACATCTCAACGTATACATATATATACACACACAGACATATACATATATACACATGTACATAATTCATAGTGTCTGCCTTTATTCATTCCCATCGCCACCTCGCCACACATGAAATAACAACCACCTCCCCCCTCATGTATGCGAGGTAGTGCTAGGAAAAGACAACAAAGGCCCCATTTGTTCACACTCAGTCTCTAGCTGTCATGTAATAATACTTGCTCAATCAAAATACTTCAAACCACATATTGTCCTCAAACATTTCATTTCCAACACATCCAGCCTCCTCCATAAAACCCTATCTAAAGCCCATGCCTTGCAACCATATAACATTGGTGAAACTACTATTCCCTCAAACACACCCATTTCTGCTCTCCAAGATAACATTCCCGCCCTCCACACACACTTTAACGCTGCCAGAACCTTCACCCCCTCCCCACCCTGTGACCCACCCCCCACTTCCACAGTTCCATCCATTGCCAAATCCACTCCCCAGACATATAAAACACTTCCTCCTCCAGCCTTTCTCCACTCAAACTCACTGAACCCAACAAAAATTGATCACATGGTCAATGAAGACAGCATATATAAGTTTAAGAAAAAAAATGTTCAAAAGACAGGAGCCAAGAGCATCAGTCCTTCTTCATACAATACAAATAAGTGATTACAGAATAACAATTTGCAATAGACCCCATTACATATCTATATTTTCTTAACTGTATTCTCAATTCAGTTTGGTAGATTAGGTACATACAGTATCTGAAAACACTCTTGAGGTCTTGATGTGTATATTTTACTTTGTCGCTGTCTCCCGCATCGGCGAGGTAGGGCAAGGAAACAGACGAAAGAATGGCCCAACCCACCAACATACACATGTATATACATACACATCCACACATATGCATACCTATACATTTCAACATATACATACATATACATACACAGACATATACATATATACTCATGTACAGAATTCATACTTGCTGCCTTTGTTCATTCCTGTTGCCACCCTGACACACATGAAATGACCCCCCCCCCCCCCCCCCAATGCATGCGAGATAGAGTTAAGAAAAGACAACAAAGGCCACATTCATTCACATACAGTCTCTAGCTGTCATGTATAATGCACCGAAACCACAGCTCCCTTTCTACATCTAGGCCCCACAAAGCTTTTCATGGTTTACCCCAGATGCTTCACATGTCCTGGTTCAATCCATTGACAGCACATTGACCCCGGTATACCACATCGTTCCAATTTACTCTATTTGTTGCACGCCTTTCACCCTCCTGCATGTTCAGGCCACGATCGCTCAAAATCTTTTCACCTCCAATTTGGTCTCCCACTTCTCCTCGTTCCCTCCACCTCTGACACATATATCCACTTTGTTAATCTTTCCTCACTCATTCTCTCCATGTGACCAAACCATTTCAAAGCACCCTCTTCTGCTTTCTCAACCACACTCTTTTTATCACCACACATCTCTCTTACCCTTTCATTACTTACTTGATCAAACCACCTCACACCACATTTTGTCCTCAAAAATCTCATTTCCAACACATCCACCCTCCTCCACACAACTCTATCTATAGCCCACACCTCGCAACCATATAACATTGTTGGAGCCACTACTCCTTCAAACATACCCATTTTTGCTTTCTGAGATAATGTTCTTGCCTTCTACAAATTTTTCAACGCTCCCAGAACTTTCGCCCCCTCCCCCACCCTGTGACTCACTTCCACTTCCATGGCTCCATCCACTGCCAAATCAACTCCCAGATATCTAAAACACTTCACTTCCTCCAGTTTTTCTCCATTGAAACTTACCTCCCAACTGACTTGTCCCTCAACCCTACTGTATCTAATAACCTTGCTCTTATTCACATTAACTCTCAGCTTTCTTCTTTCACACACTTTACCAAACTCAGTCACCAGCTTCTGTAGTTTCTCAACCGAATCAGCCACCAGCACTGTATCATCAGCGAATAACAACTTACTCCATTTCCCAAGCTCTTTCATCCACAACAGACTGCATTCTTGCCCCTCTCTCCAAAACTCTTGTGTTCATCTCCCTAATAACCCCATCCATAAACAAATTAAACAAATATGGAGACATCACGCAACCCTGCCGCAAACCGACATTCACTGAGAACCAATCACTTTCTTCCCACTTGCACACATGCCTTACGTCCTCAATAAAAACTTTTCACTGCTTCTAACAACTTGCCTCCCACACCATATATTCTTAATACCTTCCACAGAGCACCTCTATCAACTATTTATCATATGCCTTCTCCAGATCCATAAATGCTACATACAGATCCATCCGCTTTTCTAAGTATTTCTCACATACATTCTTCAAGGCAAACACCTGATCCACACATCCTCTACCACTTCTGAAACAACACTGCTCTTCCCCAATCTGATGCTCTGTACATGCCTTCACCCTCAACAATACTCAAACTTATACCTCTGTAATTTGAGCACTCACTCTTATCCCCTTTGCCTTTGTTCAATGGCACTATGCAAGCATTCCGCCAGTCCTCAGGCACCTCACCATGAGTCATACATACATTAAATAACCTTACAAACCAGTCAACAATACAGTCACCCCCTTTTTTTTAATAAATTCCACTGCAATACCATCCAAACCCACAGCCTTGCCAGCTTTAATAAATTCCACTGCAATACCATCCAAACCCACTGCCTTGCCGGCTTTCATCTTCTGCAAAGCTTTTACTACCTTTTCTGTTTACCAAATCATTCTCCCAACCCTCTCACTTCGCACACCACCTCATCCAAAACACCCTGTATCTGCCACTATTATATGTATGTGGCAATATTCAAATGCTTAATGTAAAGTTTTCACAGTTATTTACCTTGTAATAAAAAGAACATCTGCACATACATACCATAATACAAATGCAAGATCTGCATCCATAACTTTATAAAAAAAATATTTATAAAAAAATTTTACAAATGAAGGTAGGCTTGGTGACTACTTCCACTATAATGTTTGAGTTCATCACCTCGTAAAGACAAGATCTCAGAATCCAATTTTGGTCCAGTTTTTGCCTGAAAAAGAAATAAAAAATAAAATGAATATATATCATGTGGTAATTCACATTCTCATATGAACAAATGACATTAGAAAAGACACCAGAAAAATTAAACGCAAGCCCCAGAGTCAAAGTGAGTAGGAGAATACATACGAAAGTAGATATCACTCCATCTAAGGGATATCGATCAGTGTTAATAACATGCTTAATGAAAGTGTGTGTGTATATATTTTTATTTTATGGTGATTACGAATTTTGAATCGAAACAATGAATTTCCTAATATTATGAGTGTTACTAACACTTGAATTAATTATCATAGCATTCATATGCTAATTACAGGACTAATCAGCCTAATATTTAAATTTTGACCACAGATTCGTATGCAGCAAACTTAACAGCATCTATGCTGAAATCTTACATTTTGCTCATATTTTCAAGGTCTTCAGATTTTAATGAAAATCTGTGAATATATGTTATTCTTTATACTGATTACGAATTTCGAATCAAAACAATGATATTCAAGCTCTTCAGATTTCAATGAAAATCTGTGAATATATGTTATTCTATATACTGATTACGAATTTTGAATCAAAACAATGAATTTCCTAATATTAAGCATGTTATTAACAATAATATTTATATTTATATGCTAATTATGGGACTAATTAGCCGCATATTTAAATTTTGACCACAGATTCGTATTCAGCATAGTAAATAGCCTATACGCTGAAATTTTCGAGAAAATCCACAATTTCAAATAACAAGAAAAATGCAAGGCTATAGCCTTGAATTTGCTCAGATTTTCAAGATCTTCAGATTTTAATGAAAATCTGTGATTATATGTTATTCTTTATGCTGATTACGAATTTGGAATCAAAACAACGAATTTCCTAATACTAAGCATATTATTAACACAAATTATCATAATTATGTGCTAATTATGGGACTAAATAGTCTAATAATAAAATTTTGACCACAGATTCGTACTCAGCATACTTAATAGCATCTATGCTGAAGTTTTCGAGGAAATCCATGATTTAAAAAATCTGAAGATTTTCGGTCTTCAGATTTTAATGAAAAATCTGTGTATATATGTTATTCTTTATCCTGATTATGAATTTCAAATCAAAACAATGAATTTCCTAATATTAAGGGTGTTATTAACACTTTCATTAATTATCATATTTATGTGCTACTTATGGGACTAATTAGCCTAATATTTAAATTTTGACCACAGATTTGTATTCAGCATACTTAATAGCATCTATGCTGAAGTTTTCAAGAAAATCGACAATTTCAAGAAAAACGCTGAAATTTTCAAGAAAATCCACGACTTCCAAAAAAACGAGAAAAATGCAAGGCTTGAATTGCTCAGATTTTCAAGGTCTTCAGACTTCAATGAAAATCTGTGAATATGTTATTCTATATGCTGATGACGAATTTTGAATCAAAACAATGAATTTCCTAATATTAAGAATGTTATTAACACTTGAATTAATGATCATAATATTTATGTGCTAATTATGGGACTATTTAGCCGAATATTTGAATTTGACCACAGATTCGTATTCAGCATAGTAAATAGCACTTACGCTGAAATTTTCAAGAAAATCCACGACTTCCGAAAAAAACGAGAAAAATGCAAGGCTTGAATTGCTCAGATTTTCAAGGTCTTCATATTTTAATGAAAATTTGTGAATATATGTTATTCTTTATGCTGATTACAAATTTGGAATCAAAACAATAAATTTCCTAATACTAAGCGTATTAACTAATTATCATAATTGTGCTAATTAGGGGACTAATTAGCCTATTTAAATTTTGACCACAGATTCATATTCAGCACACTTAATAGCATCTATCCTGAAATTTTCGAGGAAATCCACGATTTAAGAAAAAACAAGAAAAATGCATTGCATTTTGCTCAGATTTTCGAGGTCTTCAGATTTTGATGGAAATCTGTGTATGTTATTCTTTATGCTGATTATGAATTTCAGATCAAAACAATGAATTTCCTTATATTAAGCGTGTTACTCACACCTGAATTAATTATCATAATATTTATGTGCTCATTACGGGACTTTCTTTCTCTCATACTATTCACCATTTCCCGCATTAGTGAGGTAGCATTAAGAACAGAGGACTGGGCCTTTGAGGGAATATCCTCACCTGGCCCCCTTCTCTGTTCCTTCTTTTGGGAAAAAAAAAAAAAAAAAATGAGAGGGGAGGATTTCAAGCCCCCCGCACCCTTCCCTTATAGTCGCCTTCTACGACACGCAGGGAATACGTGGGAAGTATTCTTTCTCCCCTATCCCCAGTAGTAATGTGTCGGCGTCTTTGGGTGGCTAAGGTGAAGGGGTGTGGAATTTTGTGATGTACGGCTTGTCACTGATAATAATAATAATAATAATAATAATAATAATAATAATAATAATAATAATAATAATAGTAATAATAATAAAAACTGGAGTAAGTAAAGTGTTTTAGATATCTGGGAGTGGATCTGGCAGCGGATGGAACCATGGAAGTGGAAGTGGATCATAGGGTGGGGGAGGGGGCGAAAATCCTGGGAGCCTTGAAGAATGTGTGGAAGTCGAGAACATTATCTCGGAAAGCAAAAATGGGTATGTTTGACGGAAAAGTGGTTCCAACAATGTTGTATGGTTGCGAGGCGTGGGCTATGGATAGAGTTGTGCGCAGGAGGGTGGATGTGCTGGAAATGAGATGTTTGAGGACAATGTGTGGTGTGAGGTGGTTTGATCGAGTAAGTAACATAAGGGTAAGAGAGATGTGTGGAAACAAAAAGAGCGTGGTTGAGAGAGCAGAAGAGGGTGTTTTGAAATGGTTTGGGCACATGGAGAGAATGAGTGAGGAAGGATTGACCAAGAGGATATATGTGTCGGAGGTGGAGGGAACGAGAAGTGGGAGACCAAATTGGAGGTGGAAAGATGGAGTGAAAAAGATTTTGTGTGATCGGGGCCTGAACATGCAGGAGGGTGAAAGGAGAGCAAGGAATAGAGTGAATTGGATCGATGTGGTATACCGGGGTTGACGTGCTGTCAGTGGATTGAATCAGGGCATGTGAAGCGTCTGGGGTAAACCATGGAAAGCTGTGTAGGTATGTATATTTTGCGTGTGTGGACGTGTATGTATATACAAGTGTATGGGGGTGGGTTGGGCCATTTCTTTCGTCTGTTTCCTTGCGCTACCTCGCAAACGCGGGAGACAGCGACAAAAAAAAAAAAAAAAAAAAAAAAAAATAATAATAATAATAATAATAATAATAATAATAATAAACAGCCAGCATTTACTGCTACAGCGACAACTCTGAATCCAGTTCGGACCAGCGTATCTCCGATGACCCTTCCGTGGAGCGCACCAGGCTGCGTGGTCGTGATCTCACGATGGTGGCTAGGCCTTGGTTCCGTGGACCAACTACTACTACCATTTCCAATTACGGGACTATTTACCCTAATATTTACATTTTGACCACAGATTCGTATGAAGCATACTTAATAGCACATTTGCTGAAATTTTCGAGAAAATCCATGGTCAAAAAAAAGAAAAAAAAAAAGAAAAATGCATTCTGCTCAGATCTTTAAGGTCTTCAAATTTTAATGAAAATCTGTGAATATATGTTATTCCTTATGCTGATTACCAATTTCGAATCAATGAATTTCCTAATGTTAAGCATTTTATTAACACAAATTAATTATAATTATGTGCCAATTATGGGACTAATTAGCCTAATATTTAAAACTCTGACCACAGATTGGTATTCAGCATAACAGCATGTATGCTGAAATTTCCAAGAAAATCCACAATTTCAAAAAAATCAAGAAAAATGCAAGGCTATAGCCTTGCAATTTGCTCAGATTTTCAAGGTTTTCAGATTTTAATGAAAATCTGTGAATATATGTTATTCTATATGATGATTCAGAATTTCGAACCAAACAATGAATTTCCTAATATTAAGCATGCTATTAACACTTGAATTTATGAGCATAATATTTATATGCTAATTACGGGACTAATTAACCTAATATTTATATTTTGACCACAGATTCGTATTCAGCATACTTAACAGGATATATGCTGAAATTTTCGAGAAAATCCACAATGTAAACAAAAACAAGAAAAATGCAAGGCAAGCCTTGCATTTTGCTCAGATTTTCAAAGTATTCAAAATTTAATGAAAATCTGTGAATAAATGTTACTCTTTATGCTGATTACAAATTTTGAATAAAAAACAATGAATTTCCTATTATTAAGCGTGTTGTTAACACTTGAATTAATGATGATAATACATATATTCTAATTACAGGACTAATTAGCCTAATATTTAAATTTTGACCACAGATTCATATTAAGCATACTTAATAACATATATGCTGAAACCTTTGGGAAATTCAACGTTTTGAAAAAATCAAGAAAAATGCAATGCTATATTATAGCCTTGCATTTTCCTCAGATTTTCAAGGACTTCATATTTTAATGAAAATCTGTGACATGTTATTTTTTATGCTGATTACGAATTTCGAATCAAAACAATGAATTTCCTAATATTAAGCGTGTTATTAACACTTGAATTAATGATCATAATATATATATGCTAATTAAGGGACTAATTATCCTAATATTTAAATTTTGACCACAGATTCGTATAAACCATACTAAAAAGCATATATGCTGAAATTTTCAAGAAAATCCACGTTTTCAAAAAAATCAAGAAAAATGCAAGGCTATATATATATCCTTGCATTTTCCTCAGATTTTCAAGGTCTTCAGATTTTAATGAAAATCTGTGAATATATGTTACTCTTTATGCTGATAACGAATTTGGAATGAAAACAATGAATTTCCTAATATTAAGCATGTTTATTAAAACTTGAATTAATGATCATATTTATGAGAAAATTATGGGACTAATTAGCCTAATATTTAAATTTTCACCACAGATTCGTATTAAGCATACTTAATAGCATATATGCTGAAACTTTCGAGAAAATCCGCATTTTTAAAAAAATCAAGAAAATCTTTGAGTATATGTTATTCTATATGCTGATTACGAATTCCGAATCAAAACAATGAATTTCCTAATATTAAGCATGTTATTAACACTTGAATTAATGATCATAATATGTTAATTATGAATTTCCTAATATGAAGCGTGTTATTAACACTTCAATTAATGATCATAATATATATATATATATATATATATATATGCTAATTAAGGGACTAATTATTCTAATATTTAAATTTTGACCGCAGATTCGTATTAAGCATACTTAATAGCATATATGCTGAAATTTTCAAGAAAATCCAGTTTTTCAAGAAAATCAAGAAAATGTAAGGCTATATATATATATATATATATATATATATATATATATATATATATATATATATATATATATATGTATGTATATGTTACATATATATATATATATATATATATATATATATATATATATATATATATATATATATATATATATCCCTCGCAAACGCGGGAGACAGAAAAAAAAAAAATATATCCCTGGGGATAGGGGAGAAAGAATACTTCCCACGTATTCCCTGCGTGTCGTAGAAGGCGACTGAAAGGGGAGAGAGCGGGGGGCTGGAAATCTTCCCCTCTCGTTTTTTTTTTAATTTTCCAAAACAAGGAACAGAGAAGGGGGCCAGGTGAGGATATTCCCTCCAAGGCCCAGTCCTCTGTTCTTAAATCTACCTCGCTAACGCGGGAAATGGCGAATAGTTTGAAAGAAAAAATGTATAGCCTCGCATTTTCCCCAGATTTTCAAGGTCTTCAGATTTTAATGAAAATCTGTGAATATGTGTTATTCTTTATGCTGATTACGAATTTCAAATGAAAACAATGAACTTCCTAATATTAAGCGTGTGTATTAAAACTTGAATTATCATAATTATGTGCTAATTATGGGACTAATTAGCCTAATTTTTAAAACTTTGACCACAGATTCATATTCAGCATACTTAATAGCATATATGCTGAAATTTCTGAGAAAATCCACAATTTCAAAAAATCAAGAAAAATGCATGGCTATAGCCATGCATTTTGCTCAGATTTTCAAGGTCTTCAGATTTTAATGAAAATCTGTGAATATATGTTGTTCTATATGCTGATTAAGAATTTCGAACCAAACAATGAATTTCCTAATATTTAGCATCATATTAACCCGAATTAATGATCATAATATTTATATGCTAATTACGGGACTAATTCTCCTAATATTTAAATTTCGACCACAGATTTGTATTAAGCATACTTAATAGCATATATGCTAAAATTTTCGAGAAAATCCACATTTTCAAAGGAATCAAGAAATATGCATTTTCCTCAGATTTTCAAGGTATTCAGATTTTAATGAAAATCAGTGAATACACGTTATTCTTTATGCTGATTATGAATTTCGAATCAAAACAATGAATTTCCTAATATTAAGCGTGTTATTAACACATGAATTAATGATCATAATATATATATATATATATATATATATATATATATATATATATATATATATATATATATATATATATATGCTAATTAAGGGACTAATTATCCTAATATTTAATTTTTGACCACAGATGCGTATTAAGCATACTTAATAGCATATATGCTGAAATTTTCGAGAAAATCCACGTTTTCAAAAAAATCAAGAAAAATGCAAGGCTTATATATATATAGCCTTGCATTTTCCTCAGATTTCCAAGGTATTCACATTTTAATGAAAAACTGTGAATATATGTTATTCTTAATGCTGATTACGAATTTCGAATGAAAACTATGAATTTCCTAATATTAAGCATGTATATTAAAACTTGAAGGCATGTACAGAGCATCAGATTGGGGAAGAGCAGTGTGGTTTCAGAAGTGGTAGAGGATGTGTGGATCAGGTGTTTGCTTTGAAGAATGTATGTGAGAAATACTTAGAAAAGCAAAAGGATTTGTATGTAGCATTTATGGATCTGGAGAAGGCATATGATAGAGTTGATAGAGATGCTCTGTGGAAGGTATTAAGAATATATGGTGTGGGAGGCAAGTTGTTAGAAGCAGTGAAAAGTTTTTATCGAGGATGTAAGGCATGTGTACGTGTAGGAAGAGAGGAAAGTGATTGGTTCTCAGTGAATGTAGGTTTGCGGCAGGGGTGTGTGATGTCTCCATGGTTGTTTAATTTGTTTATGGATGGGGTTGTTAGGGAGGTAAATGCAAGAGTTTTGGAAAGAGGGGCAAGTATGAAGTCTGTTGGGGATGAGAGAGCTTGGGAAGTGAGTCAGTTGTTGTTCGCTGATGATACAGCGCTGGTGGCTGATTCATGTGAGAAACTGCAGAAGCTGGTGACTGAGTTTGGTAAAGTGTGTGAAAGAAGAAAGTTAAGAGTAAATATGAATAAGAGCAAGGTTATTAGGTACAGTAGGGTTGAGGGTCAAGTCAATTGGGAGGTGAGTTTGAATGGAGAAAAACTGGAGGAAGTGAAGTGTTTTAGATATCTGGGAGTGGATCTGGCAGCGGATGGAAACACTTGAACACTTTTTTTTTTTTTTTTTTGCTTTGTCGCTGTCTCCCGCGTTTGCGAGGTAGCGCAAGGAAACAGACGAAAGAAATGGCCCAACCCACCCCCATGCACATGTATATACATACGTCCACACACGCAAATATACATACCTACACAGCTTTCCATGGTTTACCCCAGACGCTTCACATGCCCTGATTCAATCCACTGACTGCACGTCAACCCCGGTATACCACATCGCTCCAATTCACTCTATTCCTTGCCCTCCTTTCACCCTCCTGCATGTTCAGGCCCCGATCACACAAAATCTTTTTCACTCCATCTTTCCACCTCCAATTTGGTCTCCCTCTACTCCTCGTTCCCTCCACCTCCGACACATATATCCTCTTGGTCAATCTTTCCTCACTCATTCTCTCCATGTGCCCAAACCATTTCAAAACACCCTCTTCTGCTCTCTCAACCATGCCCTTTTTATTTCCACACATCTCTCTTACCCTTACGTTACTTACTCGATCAAACCACCTCACACCACACATTGTCCTCAAACATCTCATTTCCAGCACATCCATCCTCCTGCGCACCACTCTATCCATAGCCCACGCCTCGCAACCATACAACATTGTTGGAACCACTATTCCTTCAAACATACCCATTTTTGCTTTCCGAGATAATGTTCTCGACTTCCACACATTCATGTAGGTTTGCGGCAGGGGTGTGTGCTGTCTCCATGGTTGTTTAATTTGTTTATGGATGGGGTTGTTAGGGAGGTAAATGCAAGAGTTTTGGAAAGAGGGGCAAGTATGAAGTCTGTTGGGGATGAGAGAGCGTGGGAAGTGAGTCAGTTGTTGTTCGCTGATGATACAGCGCTGGTGGCTGATTCATGTGAGAAACTGCAGAAGCTGGTGACTGAGTTTGGAAAAGTGTGTGGAAGAAGAAAGTTAAGAGTAAATGTGAATAAGAGCAAGGTTATTAGGTACAGTAGGGTTGAGGGTCAAGTCAATTGGGAGGTGAGTTTGAATGGAGAAAAACTGGAGGAAGTGAAGTGTTTTAGATATCTGGGAGTGGATCTGGCAGCGGATGGAACCATGGAAGCGGAAGTGGATCATAGGGTGGGGGAGGGGGCGAAAATCCTGGGGGCCTTGAAGAATGTGTGGAAGTCGAGAACATTATCTCGGAAAGCAAAAATGGGTATGTTTGAAGGAATAGTGGTTCCGACAATGTTGTATGGTTGCGAGGCGTGGGCTATGGATAGAGTTGTGCGCAGGAGGATGGGTGTGCTGGAAGTGAGATGTTTGAGGACAATGTGTGGTGTGAGGTGGTTTGATCGAGTGAGTAACGTAAGGGTAAGAGAGATGTGAGGAAATAAAAAGAGCGTGGTTGAGAGAGCAGAAGAGGGTGTTTTGAAGTGGTTTGGGCACATGGAGAGGATGAGTGAGGAAAGATTGACCAAGAGGATATATGTGTCGGAGGTGGAGGGAACAAGGAGAAGAGGGAGACCAAATTGGAGGTGGAAAGATGGAGTGAAAAAGATTTTGTGTGATCGGGGCCTGAACATACAGGAGGGTGAAAGGAGGGCAAGGAATAGAGTGAATTGGAGCGATGTGGTATACCGGGGTTGACGTGCTGTCAGTGGATTGAAGCAAGGCATGTGAAGCGTCTGGGGTAAACCATGGAAAGCTGTGTAGGTATGTATATTTGCGTGTGTGGACGTATGTATATACATGTGTATGGGGGGGGTTGGGCCATTTCTTTCGTCTGTTTCCTTGCGCTACCTCGCAAACGCGGGAGACAGCGACAAAGTATAATAAAAAAAATAAAAAAATGTGAATAAATGTTATTCTCTATGCTGATTTCAAATTTGGAATCAAAACAATGAATTTCCTAATACTAAGCGTATTAACAAATTAATCATCATAATATTGCTAATTAGGGGACTAATTAGCCTAACATTTAAATTTTGACTACAGATTCGTATTCATCATACTTAATAGCATCTATCCTGATATTTTTGATGAAATCCAGGGTAAAAAAAAAAAAAAAACAAGAAAAATGCAAGGGTATAGCCTTGCATTTTGCTCAGATTTTTGAGGCCTTCAGATTTTAATGGAAATCTATGTATATATGTTATTCCTTATGCTGATTAAGAATTACGAATCAAAACAATGAATTTCCTTATATTAAGCATGTTATTCACACTTGAATTAATGATCATAATATTTATGTGCTAATTGTGGGACTAATCACCCTAATTTAAATTTTGACCACAGATTCGTATTAAGCATACTTAATAGCAAATATGCTGTAATTTTCAAGAAAATCCACGTTTTCAAAAAAATCAAGAAAAATGCAAGGCTACATATAGCTTTGCATTTTCCTCAGATTTTCAAGGTCTTCAGATTTTAATGAGAATCTGTGAATATGTTATTCTTTATGCTGATTACGAATTTCGAATGAAAACAATGAATTTCCTAATATTAAGCGTGTACATTAAAACTTAATGATCATAATATTTATGTGCTAATTATGGGACTAATTTGTCTAATATTTAAATTTTCACCACAGATTCGAATTAAGCATACTTAACAGCATATATGATGAAACTTTTGAGAAAATCTGCATTTAGAAAAAAAATCAAGAAAAATGCATTTTGCTCAGATTTTCAAGGTCTTCAGATTTTAATGAAAATCTGTGAATATATGTTATTCTTTATGCTGATTACATATTTGGAATCAAAACAATGAATTTCCTAATACTAAGTGTATTATTAACAAATCAATAATCATAATTGTGCTAATTAGGGGACTAATTAGCCTAACATTTAAATTTTGACCACAAATTTGTATTCAGCATACTTAATACCATCTACCCTGACATTTTCGAGGAAATCCACGATTAAAAAAAAAAAGAAAAATGCAAGGGTATAGCCTAGCATTTTGATCAGATTTTCAAGGTCTTCAGATTTTAATGGAACTCTTGAGAATACATGTTATTCTTTATGCTGATTAAGAATTACGAATCAAAACAATGAATTTATCTATATTATGCGTGTTATTCACACTTGAATTAATTATCATATTTGTGCTAATTATGGGACTAATTAACCTAATATTTAAATTTTGACCATAGATTCGTATTCAGCATGCTTAATAGCATATATGCTCAAATTTTTGAGAAAATCCATGATTTCAAAAAAAAACAAGAAAAATGCAAGGCTAGTCTTGGATTTCGCTCAGATCTTTAAGGTCTTCAAATTTTAATGAAAATCTGTGAATATATGTTATTCTTTATGCTGATTATGAATTTTGAATCACTGAATTTCCTAATATTAAGCATGTTATTAACAAATGAATTAATTAACATAATTATGTGCTACTTACGGGACTAATTAGCCTAATATGTAAAACTTTGACCACAGATTCGTAGTCAGCATACTTAATAGCATATATGCTGTAATTTCTGAGAAAATCCACGATTTCAAAAAATCAAGAAAAATGCAAGGCTCAATTTTCAAGGTCTTCAGGTTTTAATGAAAATCTGTGAATATGTTATTCTATATGCTGATTACGAATTTCGAACCAAACAATGAATTTCCTAATATTAAGCGTGCTATTAACACTTGAATTAATGATCATAATTATATGTTGAGTATTCCTGGTAAATTATATGGGAGGGTATTGACTGAGAGGGTGAAGGCATGTACAGAGCATCAGATTGGGGAAGAGCAGTGTGGTTTCAGAAGTGGTAGAGGATGTGTGGATCAGGTGTTTGCTTTGAAGAATGTATGTGAGAAATACTTAGAAAAGCAAATGGATTTATATGTAGCATTTATGGATCTGGAGAAGGCATATGATAGAGTTGATAGAGATGCTCTGTGGAAGGTATTAAGGATATATGGTGTGGGAGGAAAGTTGTTAGAAGCAGTGAAAAGTTTTTATCGAGGATGTAAGGCATGTGTACGTGTAGGAAGAGAGGAAAGTGATTGGTTCTCAGTGAATGTAGGTTTGCGGCAGGGGTGTGTGATGTCTCCATGGTTGTTTAATTTGTTTATGGATGGGGTTGTTAGGGAGGTAAATGCAAGAGTTTTGGAAAGAGGGGCAAGTATGAAGTCTGTTGGGGATGAGAGAGCTTGGGAAGTGAGTCAGTTGTTGTTCGCTGATGATACAGCGCTGGTGGCTGATTCATGTGAGAAACTGCAGAAGCTGGTGACTGAGTTTGGAAAAGTGTGTGGAAGAAGAAAGTTAAGAGTAAATGTGAATAAGAGCAAGGTTATTAGGTACAGTAGGGTTGAGGGTCAAGTCAATTGGGAGGTGAGTTTGAATGGAGAAAAACTGGAGGAAGTGAAGTGTTTTAGATATCTGGGAGTGGATCTGGCAGCGGATGGAACCATGGAAGCGGAAGTGGATCATAGGGTGGGGGAGGGGGCGAAAATCCTGGGGGCCTTGAAGAATGTGTGGAAGTCGAGAACATTATCTCGGAAAGCAAAAATGGGTATGTTTGAAGGAATAGTGGTTCCAACAATGTTGTATGGTTGCAAGGCGTGGGCTATGGATAGAGTTGTGCGCAGGAGGATGGATGTGCTGGAAATGAGATGTTTGAGGACAATGTGTGGTGTGAGGTGGTTTGATCGAGTAAGTAACGTAAGGGTAAGAGAGATGTGTGGAAATAAAAAGAGCGTGGTTGAGAGAGCAGAAGAGGGTGTTTTGAAGTGGTTTGGGCACATGGAGAGAATGAGTGAGGAAAGATTGACCAAGAGGATATATGTGTCGGAGGTGGAGGGAACGAGGAGAAGAGGGAGACCAAATTGGAGGTGGAAAGATGGAGTGAAAAGATTTTGTGTGATCGGGGCCTGAACATGCAGGAGGGTGAAAGGAGGGCAAGGAATAGAGTGAATTGGAGCGATGTGGTATACAGGGGTTGACGTGCTGTCAGTGGATTGAATCAAGGCATGTGAAGCGTCCGGGGTAAACCATGGAAAGCTGTGTAGGTATGTATATTTGCGTGTGTGGACGTGTGTATGTACATGTGTATGGGGGGATTGGGCCATTTCTTTCGTCTGTTTCCTTGCGCTACCTCGCAAACGCGGGAGACAGCGACGAGGTATAAAAAAAAAAAAAAAAAAAAAAATATTTGTGCTAATTATGGGACTAATTAGCCTAATATTTAAATTGTCACCACAGATTCGTATTAAGCATACTTAATAGCATATATGCTGAAACTTTCGAGAAAATCCGCGTTTTGAAAAATCAAGAAAAATGCATTTTGCTCAGATTTTCAAGGTCCTCAGATTTTAATGAAAATCTGTGAATATATGTTATTCTTTATGCTGATTACAAATTTGGAATCAAAACAATGAATTTCCTAATACTAAGCGTATTATTAACAACTTAATAATCATAACTGTGATAATTAGGGGACTAATTAGCATAAAATTTAAATTTTGACCACAGATTCATATTCAGTATACTTAATAGCATCTATCCTGACATTTTCGAGGAAATCCAGAATTAAAAAAAAAATAAAAAAGAAAAATGCAAGGGTATAGCCTAGCATTTTGCTCAGATTTTCGAGGTCTTCAGATTTTAATGAAAAATCTGTAAATATATGTTATTCTATATGCTGATTACAAATTTCGAATCAAAACCATGAATTTCCTAATATTAAGCGTGTTATTCACACTTGAATTAATGATTATAATATTCATATGCTAATTATGGGGCTATTTAGCCCAATATTTTGATTTTGACCACAGATTCCTATTCAACATACTTAATAGCATATATGCTGAAATTTTCGAGAAAATCCATGATTTCAAAAAAATCAAGAAAAATGGAAGGCTATACATATATAGCCTTGCATTTTGTTCAGATTTTTAAGGTCTTCAGATTTCAATGAAAATCTGTGTATATATGTTATTCTATATGCTGATTACGAGTTTCAAATCAAAACAATGAGCTTCATAATATTAAATGTGTTATCAACACTTGAATTAATTATCATATCTGCTAATTACAGGACTAATTAGCCTAATATTTAAATTTTGACCACAGATTTGTATTCAGCATACTTAATAGCATCTATGCTGAAATTTTTAAGAAAATCCATGATTTCAAAAAATCAAGAAAACTGATGGGCTATAGCCTTACATTTGCTAACCAATCAACAATACATTCACCCACTTCCTCAATAAATTCAACTGCAGCACCATCCAAACCCACCACCTTGCTGGATTTCATCTTCCACAAGCCTTTCACCACGTCTTCTCTCTTAACCAAACCATTAAGTGGATATGTCTTTCTTCGACTGTTTCCTGGTGCTACCTCATTAAAATGGAAAATAGCTATCAAGCATAAAATATCTAGTTAGTATTCTGAGGGCATTTAGTTTAGGTAATGGTTTTGTGTTAATGTTTTAGGTAAGGAGAGTGAATGTCAAGTTATTAAATATCTGTTTGTATTGGAAGGCGAGGGAGTATTACACTCATGAGGCCCCTGTATATGTCTATAACTCTAAAGCCTATTCCCAAATGGAACTCCCACAAGGAGGCGGCCACAGCAATAGAGTCTACATAACTAGTGAACTTCAGTGCCACTTCTTAGCCTTTACTGGCTCACCCTTAACAGGGTAACTCTGGGACAGTGTTTGCAGATCTCTTTACCTAATGGTCCTACTGAGTACTACTACCTGATGCTTCTGTTTAATTAACCTACCAATTACTTCTACCTAATGCTCCTGCCTAAATGTTACTACCTGCTACTTCTATCTACTGCTCCTACCGTTTTGCCAAAAGGCAGGGCTAGCGCACAGTGCTCACCGCAGGAAAATCATGATTTTGAAGAATGAGTTGTGTATTGTCAAGTGTTATGTGTGACAAGGAGAGATTATGTTTATGAACAGAATGCCAGGAGTCCACATGTAGGTGACAGAAAGAAAAGACAGCTACCTGGGTCAGAGGAGTGCAACTTGGCTCCCTATGCAGCAGTTACTAACACTCCTGATACCCAAAGGTGACTGCAAGCTTGAACCAAATGGTCTATCATTATTCCAGTCTGAAGAGGTAGATAACATGCAAAGTTTTCCGTGAATATTTGTCTGCAAAGCTCCTTGTAGAGTTGGAACAACGTTCTGAACATTTTCAGATGAATGAAGAGCCATGAAGTACTTGGTATAACAAAGTCCTGTTGACCTCAAAACCTGAAAGAAGTCACTCGAGGCCTCCACCCAACTAAGCATAACCTAAAGCTTTCTTCATCTGAATAACTGTTAAAAACCTACAAGAACTAAAACTACAAATAAAATTGCTACCCCAATTTGAAGATCATTTTAATGGAACTTGATTAAATGTGAAATCTGTGCTTCAGTGGATGATGAAAGCTATTCTAGAATTATCAAGATATTCATTTCTACTTACTTTGCCCATTGCAACTCTCTGCCAGGAGCTGTTATCGCAATTAGCACATGATTTTCTTGGCAACTTGTCTAAGGATGTGGTTCTTCTCTTGCAATTCTTGCACTCAAAGAATCTCTTCTTAGCTTTCACAGTTTTAAGTGCATGGTTCTCCTCACGACAGAGGTCGGAAGCTGATTCTGCCAGGTACTTGCACTTGACAAAAAGAACAAAAATTTAGCATGCAGAAAAATTATTGTAATTAAGGAGACACAGAATCACAATTGTTCAAAGTGAATAATATCAAAAGGACAAGAATTATGAGAATTACCTTGAGGCACACATATGCAGTTGTGGGTATCTCCATGATGGATGTCATCTTGTCCTCCAGCATTTCCTTCTTCTCCAAGCCCTGGTAATACTTCTCTAGTGCCTCATTCTCAACAGCCTAAGGGCAGAGCACAGGTACAGTTATTCTGACATTTTTGTACAATACTAGTTATAATAAATGGTAAGTGAATAAACTATCTTATGTAAATATTTGTTTATGTCTTCCAAGAATTTGTGAAGCATAAATTAGAACATTCTTTTGTAAGAAAATCCATTAACTTTTGAGCATGAATTAGGTTGGTTGTTTATCTGGGATATAGTTATATGAATTAACAGGGTCATTAATGCCATCAACTTCAAGTTACAACCACCAAATGCATTAACACCTTCAGGTGTTCATGATAATTCTAAGATCATACAAATTTCATCCATCTGTCTATGGTAGGTAGTAGTTGGTAGGCAGCCAATACCCGCCTGGGTATTCGGAGGGTTAGTGATGGCTGTGTAGTAAGCCAGCACTTCAGGTAAGGGTCTTTTCTTTCTGCCTCACCCACACTTGGACTGCTGACATTCTGTCCACAGACATACAATGTCTTCTTGTCACACAAAACAATGAACTCGCACAACTCAATCTTCTTAACTCCAGATTTTCCTTCAGTAAGTGCCATGCTCTAGTCTTACCTAACTATCTATATCTCTGACGCCCGCTCCCTCCGGGAATTCCCATCAAGGGGTGGCCACGGCTAAAAAGTCTCCACCTATCCCTCACATACACCATTCCATGCATTCTTCCTCTGCTTCCACCCTATTTGCCCATGCCACAGGTGGTCTTCCACTCACACCAACCCCTTTCATTGTGCTAACATACACTCTCCTTGTAAACTCCCAGTCTTGCATTCTTTCCACATGCCCAACCCACCTCAAAGTATTATGTTTCACCCATTCTATCACTCCACAATTCACTCCCTTTGCATTCTTTGCCATTCCACATCTCTCATACACCCTTACATTTTTTTCTTCATTCCATCTAGTCACACCACGTGCTCTTCTCAAACAGCTCAATACCACAGCCAGGGTTCTTCACCACTGTGCCTCATTCCACATCCATGTTTCAGCTGCATGGATCAGGGTTGGGAGGACTATGCTGTCCCTCAATTTTCTCACCTCCATATTTACACCTCTACCCTTCATTATTCTAATAAGGGACCCAATGACTCTTCTACCAGTACTGCTCTCTCCCTCATCTCTTCTTCCATATCACCACACTTACCCAAGACAGCTCCTAGATACTTAAATTCCCTCACTTCCAGTAATTCCCCCCATATCCACAACACATTTTAGTACACTGTCAATCTATATAGCTTTACGAAAACTATACTTTGTCTGTTTCCTTTCAAACACCATTACTTTACTTATACTTTCATTAACCTTCAATCTTCTATGCTCACACACATCATAAAACACACTTACAACCTTCAGCAACTCCTCTTCACTCTCCACAAACAACATAGTAAAATCCACAAACAGGCTTGCCACTAGTCACCATATCTCTGCCACACTCCATCTCTGCACCCCTTTTCCCTAGTTTTGCTTTCATATCTCTTACCACTCCATTCCTGGGGACAGGGAAGAAAGGATACTTCCCATGTATTCCCTGCGTGTCATACAAGGCAACTAACGGGCGAGGGAGTAGGGGGGCTGGAAATCCTCCCCTTCCATTTTTCATTTTTCCCAAAAAAGGAACAGAGAAGGTGGCCAAGTGAGGATATTCCCTCTAAGGCTCAGTCCTCTGTTCTTAACGCTACCTTGCAAATGCAGGAAATGGCGAATATGTATGAAATTTTTTTTGGAAAAGTGTGCAAATGGAGAAAGTCGAGAGTAAATGTGAATAAGAGCAACGGTTATTAGGTTCCGTAGGGTTGAGGGACAAGTTGACTGGGATGTAAGTTGGAATGGAGAAAAATTGGAGGAAGTGAAATGTTTTAGATATCTGGGAGTGGATTTAGCAGTGGATGGAACCATGGAAGTGGAAGTGAGTCACAGGGTGGGGAAGGGGGTGAAGGTTCTGGGAGTGGTGAATAATATGTGGAAGGAGAGAATATTATCTCCGAGAGCAAAAATAGGTATGTCTGAAGGAATAGTAGTTCCAACAATGTTATATGTTGTGAGGCATGGGCTGTATATAGGGTTGTATGGAGGACGGTGGATATGTTGGAAATGAAATGTTTGAGAACAATCCGTGGTGTGAGGTGATTTGATCAAGCAAGTAATGAGAGGGAGAGATGTGTGGTAATAAAAAGAGTGTGGTTGAGAGAGCAGAAGAGGGTGTGTTGAAATGGTTTGGCCATATGGAGAGAATTGGTGAGGAAAGATTGACAAAGAGGATGTACGTGTCAGAGGTGGAGGGAACAAGGAGCAGACCAAATTGGAGGTGGAAGGATGGAGTGAAAAAGATTTTGAGCATACAGGAAGGTGAAAGGCGTGAAAGGAATAGAGTGAATTGGAACGATGTGGTATACCAGGGTCGACGTGCTGTAAATGGACTGAACCAGGGCATGTGAGGCATCTGAGGTAAACCATGGAAAGGTCTGTGGTGCCTGGATGTGGATGGGGAGCTGTGGTTCTGGTGCATTTCACATGACATAAATGAACTTTTGAAAATTCTAAAAGTTTTTCTTGACCTTGTTTGGATTTTATATATTTGATTCACACAGTGTCTAATAATCAGTGTGTTCCCATCACTGTCAAGATCATAATTCTGCAATAATGCAAAACACTGATCTATTATTCAGCTGAATTATGGTCAGTCAAATCATTAAGGAACAAATTGAATATCATGTGTGCAAGTGAAAATAATCCAAAACCATTTTGGCACTCAAGAACTTTGGTTAATGCTTGGACCTTGCTTATTTGGTAAAAGGACTAAAAGTAATACTGAAAGATATTTGAAGAAGAATACTGCACTTTGATGTACATGAGACATGAGACTGGCAATAGTCCTTCACTTGCACTGTGAAAAAAGGTTCAAAGAACTTGTAACAAAACATGAAACAAAGTGAGCCCAAATAAAGTAAGAGTGCAGTAAGCAGTCACTATATATAATTTACAATAATGTACACTTTAATGCATAATCAAATGTCTATCTATCTATATATCTAGCCATCATCATTACTCCCATCCCATTTTAATGGGATGGATTAAGTTCATAAAGTCAACATACACCTACTCAAACACACACGTTTAACTCATGTCCAGTATGTTATGGTGGAAAAATGGACTTCTTCACTTACAAAAAAAATTTCTTACTTTTTCACTTCACACAACAGTGATTCATCAAGTGAAACACTTTTCTCATGATCCTAATCATTCTTCAAACATCTTCATCTGGAGTCTCACTAGCCTTAGTCATTTCAAAATCAAATACAAGTACAAAATATTATCGACTAAACTGCAAGTAATTCTTACATCAACCAAATTAGTGTGACGAGATTTTTGTTCCATCATGGATTTAAACTTGTCTGAGGTAATGTCAATGGGGCAAAGCAATGACCCTGTAGAATCTCCCAAAATGGCTCCTGTTAGCTTTGACTTCTTACTAGACTGGTCTCCACCTGTTAGAAAATTATAGCTATTAATGAATGAAAGTAAAAAATCTGATAATTAGTACATGTATTATTGCTAGAAGCAGTGAAAAGCTTTTACCAAGGATGTAAGGCATGTGTACTAGTAGGAAGAGAGGAGAGTGACTGGTTCCCAGTGAATGTCGGTCTGTGGCAGGGGTGGCTGATTTCCAAATGACTGTTTAATCTGTTTATGGATGGGGTGGTTCGGGAGGTAAATGCTAGAGTTTTGGAGAGAGGGGCAAGTATGCAGTCTGCTGAGGATGAGAGGGTTTGGGAAGTGAGTCAGTCGTTGTTCACCGATGATACAACTCTAGTGGCTGATTCAAGTGAGAAACTGCAGACTTGGTCACTGAGTCTGGAAAGTCTGTGAAAGGAGAAAGTTGAGAGTAAATGTGAATAAGAGCAAGGTTATTAGGTTCAGTAAGGTTGAGTTGAATGAGATGTAAGTTTGAATGGAGAAAAATTGGAGGAAGTGAAGTGTTTTAGATATCTGGGAGTGGACTTAGCAATGAATGGAACTATGGAAGCAGAGAGGAGTCACAAGATGGGGGGAGGGGGGAAGAGAAGGTTCTGGGAGCGATGAAGAACATGTGGAAAGGGAGAACATTATCTCGAAGAGCAAAAATGGGTATGTTCGAAGCAACAATGTTATAGGGTTGCGAGGCATGGGCTATAGGTAGGGTTGTAAGGAGAAAGATTGATGTATTGGAAATGAAATGTTTGAGGACAATATGTGATGTATGGTGGTTGAATCAAGTAAGTAATGAAAGGGTAAGAGAATGTGTAAAAAAAAAAAAAGAAAAAAAATATGGCTGAGAGAGCAGAAGAGGGTGTGTTGAAATGGTTTGGACATATGGAGAGAATGAGCGAGGAAAGATTGACAAAGAGGATATATGTGGCAGAGGTGGAGGGAACAAGGAGAAGCAGGAGACCAAATTTAAGGTGGAAGGATGGAGTGAAAAGATTTTGAGCAATCGAAGCCTAAACATACAAGAGGATGAGAGGCATGCAAGAAACAGAGTGAACTGGAACGATGTGGTATACCGGGGTAGACGTGCTGTCAATGGACTGAACCAGGGCAAGTGAAACGTCTGCGGTAAACTATGGAAAGGTCCGTGGAGCCTGGATGTGGATAGGGAGCTGTGGTTTCAGTGCATTACATATGACAGCTAGAGACTGAGTGTGAACGAATGTGGCCTTTTTTGTCTTTTTCTGACGCTACCTCACTGAAGCAAGGGGTAGTGATTCTGTTTCCTGTGGGGTGGGGTAGCACCAGGAATGGATGACGGCAAGCAAGTATAAGAATGTACATGTCTGTGCATGTGTATGGGCGTTTATGTATATATGTGTGTATATGTGTGGATGGGCCTGTCTTTGTCTGTCTCCTGGCGCTACCTCGTGGATGCAAGAAATGGCGATCAAGTATAATAAAATAAATAATCATTCCATTTGCTAAACAATAACTCTCTGATAATACCTGCACTATCCACATATGCAACATCCATACTGAATACAAGCTTCTATATTCCATCTAGTTCTATAACTGAAGAGAACTGACCAATAGATCTTACCTGCCATTAGAGTCAAGTTTCTGTGATGACTGATAACTAACTTCAGCTTGAGTAGCATATAATAATCAACAGACATGTGTCTGTGTAAAATCTGCAATGTTTGGAGGTTGTCCCTGAGCTGAATTGTTTTAGAGGAAGCACAATATTGATATGAAGAAGTATACCTAATGTGTGTGTGTGTATGTGTGTGTGTGTGTGTGCATGTGTGTGTGTGCATGTGTGTGTGTGTGTGTGTGTGTGTGTGTGTGTGTGTGTGTGTGTGTGTGTGTGTGTGCGCACGCATATGTGTGTTATAAGAACTACCTGTATCTGGCCTATTCTGGTTTTGCAAGTATTATTTTTTTTTGTTACGAATGGCAGCAGTGCCATAATCTGCATGAATGAGTAAAACCTAGAGTCCGTAAATTATCATACATTATGTTTTAAGAGGAAACAGAGGTGTATGGGTGGTGACTGCCAGGAAGAAGTAAGAGCAATTGGGAGCCATACAAAAGAGGTCAAGTGAAAGGTATGGGAGCTGAAAGAAGGCAAATGAAAATTGGGATGGGAAAGTATCAGAGAACTTCTAGAGAATATGTTTAGAAAGAGAATACTGTACTGTAGTGTGAGAAGAAATAGGGATGAAAGTGAAGGGAGCATATGAGGAAGAAGTAACAGGCAAAAAAAAAGTGAAAATTAGCAAATGGTTTGATGAAGATGTGGGAAGTAAGGAAAGCCTTGTGTATATGAAGTGTCGCAAAGCAGAGGGTTTGAATGGGGATGCAGTCGTTTCTCCAGAAATGGCATGAGAGTTGTTGATTGGTTAGCCAGGGTACTGAGTGAGCATTTCCATGGCCCTACTTGAGAGGCCTGACTGGCAGAATGAGTGTTTCTATCTATCTACATTTATGACGACATTCCCAATGGGAACTCCCTCAAGGGGTTGGCTACAGCAAAAGTGTCTCCATAACTGTTGAACTCGTGTGCTGCTTTTTCGCCTTTAGTGTCACCCTTAATGGGCCATTGGCAGAGGCTCCAACCTATGTTCCTACCAACTACTACTATCTAATGTGTCTAACTAATATTCCTGTCTAATGCTACAACCTACAACTTTTACCTAATGCTCCTATCTCATGCTCCTACCTACTATTTTTCTCTCATTATTGCCAATTGGATGTTTTTTTTTTTGCACTGCAGATGTATCCCGGTGTACTACTAGGTGGGTGAGTATAATTAAATAAAATAAAAAATTTTGTTTTATCTACATGTTTAGATAGTGAAATAAAAGTTGGGTTATTTGAAAATGTGTGTACGAATAAGATAATAGGTCAGACTGATGATAGCATACATATAAGAAAGAATGAGTTAAGCAGACAGAAAAGTGGTTTGGAGTACTCATCCTACTTTCCTTTATACACCGAGGCAGTTGCCAACACAAATACTGTCCAATGCGGCCTGTCGGACAGGAGCAACGGGCACTCCTGCCAGGATGCCCACACCCCTGACTAACAGAACTGCCCTCGGGGATTGGTACCTGCCAGTTAACCGCTGGGCGACAGACAGCCAACCATCACCCATGAGCACACAAAGGGGGAAATACACTCGCAAGCCCAAGGGCCAACACCAGATGGACACAGTGGGCTACTGATTTTCAACCTGTGCTCTTGGACCACATCCTGTAAAGGGTATGAGTCCAGGTTAAGGCTTTCACAGAGCACACCTCCAGGTCCCGGTATGAAAGCCCTAACCCTCCAAGAGCACTCGTGCTTTCTTGACACCATGCTCCTCGCCAGTTTAAGGTGGCGGACGTTACATGCACGGTGTCCTTCCTAGTTAATTTCCGTACACCCCTAAGGACTTCTGGGGTACCATAGTAGCTGCACTTATGTTCGTGTGAAGCTGAAAGCGCGAAGCAGACTCCAGAGACCTGCGTGTCTATGACACAGGCCTCTGACCCTCTGGAAGCCACGATGTCTGGCTTCCAGAAGGGCCCTGCAACAGAAATGTGGGGCTCGCAAGCCATCTTGTAGCCCCTTTTGTCTCAACCACCTAGTTAAAAAGGCATTGATGTTGTCATGCCATTTTATGTGTCCCCGTGGGTACATGGGCACATCTGGGAGATGTGCACCAACATCCCGGGCTTGTGACATGTCACAGAGGCCGGAAATGTCGAGTCAGCCTCTTTTAGCCCTTGTGAGGGGAGAGTGTCGCTGATCGCACTTGGACTGCTCTAACGTAGTTGCTGCCTGAGAGGAGTCAGGACCCGCTGGTAACCCATCTCCTGACTTGTGGTACAGCAGCAGAGGGCATGAGACCCAATCCATTGCAGGTGCTAACCAGGTAGAGCGCCATGTGTGCAATCTTTCCATTTCATTCCCCACCTGCCGACCAGTAATGCATGCGAGGCCCACCAACTTTGCAGTTTCCTTAGAACCGCAGGCTCCTGGGCCGCTGCCTGAATCACCATGTCAGACAAGGTGAGCAATTTATCAAATCTTCTCTGCTAATTTAGCCTAATGGTAGAGACAAAATCGGGTATTCCCAAGCCGCTGAGTGGAAGAATGCGCAGGGTGCGTCATGGGGCAGGTGGAGCCAGCGGCGAACCGCAACTCTCACCTGCCTATCCATGCACGCCAGCTGTGTCTTATATACTTGTCCCAGCACCAGGCAATGCATCAGCTAGGGTACGAGGAAGTTAATGAGAATCGCAATGCTCTGCTGAGGTTTTAGAGGGGCTCTGATGATATTAGAGAGCACCTCTTATAACAGGGCACCCTAGGATTTTGGCCTATCCCCTGCCCCAACAAGAATACCAAGGTACTTGTAGACGTCCTCAGCGTCCATGGAGCCGATAGTGCTACCCAAGACTTGGAATGTCCTTTTCTTATTGACATACCAAGTCTTGCGCTTGCCACTGATCTAAACGCTGAGGGACCAACACTTTCTCGGGTTCACCTGAAGACCTCCTCCCGCGAGTGTCTACGCCATGACGTCAACTGCTCTCTGCAGACCGCTGGCCGTCTGGGCCACCAGAACCAAATCATCAGCAAAGGCTAGCACTGACACCCTTTGGTCTCCAAATCTCACTCCCACTCCCAATTCCTTAACCTTGCGACCCCTTCATCGATCACAAGGTTAAAAAGAATTGGGGATAAGGGATCGCCCTGTTTGCCCCCACGTGTCATTTTAATTTGTTCCAACATCCGGCTGCTGCCTTCAATACGAGTGAAGGCTTGGTCGTACATTGACATGATGTATGTCCTGACGGGGACAGGAATGCCCTTCTGCAACATGGCCTGCTCGATAATGTTATGATTAACACTATAGAGTGCTTTGGCCATGTCAAGGAATGCCAGGTGCACAGCATGGGACTGTGCCTGAGCACGACCAACGATCGCATCCAAGATCATGAGGTTCTCAAGGCATCCGTCCACAGGGGCGAATGCCTTTTGAGCTCCATCGATCTGGACAAGGCTCGAGATGTGGCTGTTCAGGATCTTATGGAGCAGTCTGACTACGGCACATGAGATGGTGATCGGCCTGTAGTCGTTGGGCTGGGTGGGACTTGGTACCTTGGGTATCAGTACCGTCCTGTTTGACTTGAGTGGCTCTTGCAACTCAGAGGCGGCTATCCACAAGTTGAATATCTTGCAGAGTACATATGGAAGGATAGACCTCAGGAGCCTTGTCTGCATTCCGTCAGGACTGGGAGCCCATGTTTTTGTGGCTTTGAGGTGGTGTGCAACCTCTCCCACAGTCATGACCTCTGCTAGTGGTATGCATATTTGGTCAAAATCAATCATGGCATGCCTGTCTGGCTCCGATGGCTGCGAAAAGAGAGCTCTCTAAAAGGGGTAGAGAGTTTCAGGCCCAACTGACGTTGGCAGAACTTTCCATTTGCCTTTAAGTACCTGTCCAGCGGTCATCGACTTGTTCTTCCGATAAAGCCGCTGTACTATTTTGTACTGCTCCCTGTGCAGTCAGTTTCTACTCACAAGGACCCCCTCGGTCCGGTGAACATTGCCCACGTTCACTGGTTGCCCTGTTCCGCCCTCACCTCGATTTAGGCGGTCACTGGTCGAGCCACAGGAACTTACCAATTTTCTGGCGTGTTCTGTGGCTGCCGTGATGGCAGAGAGGTTGTCCCCTCGGCGCAGATGTCTGAGGGTGGCATTTAACACTTCCTCTCCCCACACAGGATTGGTGGGACCAGGCCCTAGTGTGTCAAGATAGGAAACAGTCTCCTTGACAAAAGAGGCAACGTACTGAGATTGGGTTTGGGGAGCCTGTGGAGCATCAGGGACAGATAAAACCATGGGGTAGGCACCATAACTTCTACCTAATGCTCTTGTCTAATGTTCTTACCTCCTACTTCTATCTATTGCTCCGACCATTATGCCAAAAGGCAGGCCTAGTCCAAAGCACTCCCCACAGGAAAATCCAGATTTGCAAAGAATGAGTAGCGAGTTGTCAAGTGTTATTTGTGGTAAGAAGAAATTGTATGTTTGTCAACAGAATACCAGGACTCCATGTGTGGGTGAGACAAAGAGAAAAGACAGCTACCTGGGTGAAAGAAGTACAGTTTCAAAACCACTGAAGTCCTGGCTCTCTACCCAGTCATCACTATCCCTCCCATCACCCAGGCAGCTAGTACCAGTAATATACTTCCCTGCCTACCAACTACAACCTTACGTAAAGGCAAAGGGGACAAGTCTGTTCAGTATACCAAGCAAGGTATATGAGAAAATGGTGAATTAAAGGGAAGTGGCATGCATAGAACATATGACCAGGAGGAGCAGTGTTTGTGCAAATGTGAAAGAAAATGGCTCAGGCAAGTCATAGAACACATTTACAGCTACACACTGCTTCACCTTACAAGACACCTTGATGAACTCCAACGCTGGTCTGATACATGGTTGATGAAGTTCAATATGGGTAAATGTAAAGTACTGAGGATGGGTCACAGTGAAGAGGGCCTTAACATGGTTATCCTCAAGCAGGAACAAGCTGCTGGAATCTGTGAGTGAGATAGACTTGAAAGTCAACACTAACTTGTTACCGGAGTACAAAATCAGGAGAATAGGTAAGAGACCAATTGTCTGCTAGTAAAAATTACAACTGTATTAAGTTCATGGATAAAAAAGATTTAGCAAACTGTTCACATCATATATAAGGCCAAAACTAGAATGATTCTAAATTTTGGTCACTGCACCTAAAGAAACACAAATTGCTGATAGAGAAGGTCCAGAGAAGAGCATCAAAGATGGTACCAGGTTAAGAAAGATGAGTTACAGCTAAAAGCTATAGGCTTAAATTTACAGAATTGGAAGACAGAAGAGTGAGGAGTGACCTGATTAGTACCTTTAAGTTTTTAAAACAGATCAATGACAGATTGTGAAAGATTCTTTGAGAGATTAAAGGCATGAACAACCACAGAATATAACTTGAAATTAAGCAAGTAACTTGTTAAAAGAGATGTAAGGAAGTACTATTATAGCTTGAGCAGTGGATGAATAGAATTAAATGACTAAAGATGGGGTTAATGTAGACAGCAAACAAAAATTTAGGTTGTATGACACAATATTTGGGAAGTGGAGCCCCACATGTAAATTTTCCTCCCCATTAAGTACAAACCCACACAAGTAAATTTTCCTCCTCATTCAGTACAAACCCATACACGTAAATTTTCCTCCCCATTCAGTACAAACAGATAATCACACAACACCCTTCCCTTCTTCCCTGGTGAACAATGTCCAAACCAGTCTTAAGTTATCATGTCAACATAACTCTTTTTGGATGGTACACTGTGAAAGGCTGGCTTCCACAGACATCAGAATATTAAGAATTTCAAGGATTGAAATAAGAACCATGAGTAATTTAAACAACACCTTATACACATTTAAACTTTGGCATCATGTTAAGGCCTTTAAAATCTTTATGCACAGCTGTCATTTACAGCAAGGGCATACCCAGTGATCCTAACACATAATCATCCCTCTAACTTAACTTCCTGTGCCTGGAGACCGAGTCTTCCTTTAATATTATATTCAAAATCATTCTTCATAGTCTCTAGACACCCAAAAATGTGATTTGCTTGTCCACAGTGTGGAGTAAGGCAGGGGCCCAAGTGGAATATGAGTACAAAGTCTTCCCATCAAAGTTACCTCCGGGTAACCGAGTTTTAATGATATTTCTGCATGTTACTTAAGAGTTGGAGGGTGCCATCTGGTGTCTGTACAAGCATTACATCATTCAGAGATCCAGTGGCTCTTTCAAATGCATGTGGGGAAATCATAGCCCACTCAGTTTGTGGGAACTGGCTGTAATGGGCACTTACATATGGTCTGGGAATAGTCCTTTAAGGTTTAAAATCAATTATCAAATGGCAGTTCTGTTCTTCTAATAATAATATCTGGACTATTGAAGGGCAATATTTGAATTCAATAAAAAAAGAATATCTTAGCTTGAGGAATTAGCATAAACTATGGTAATAACCTCTCTGGTGAATAAGAAGCTTAACTTGATAACAATCATTTTGCCATCAACTGTTAAAAATTACTCAATTCTTCCACTTATCCATGTCCTTACATGCCTCCCTCGCACGCACCATTCCACGTGTTCTAACATTTCTCTCCCTCCAATGTTCTTCCACTTTATTTGCCCATGTCACAGGCGGTGCTCCTTTTGCACCAACCCCTTTAACTGTACCATCATACACTCTTCTTGTGAACTCCAGTCTTGCATTCCTTCCAAAAATCCAAACAACCTCAAAGTATTATGTATCATCCACAACCTCAAAGTATTATGTACCACTCCACAATTCATTCCCTGCCATACCACATCTCTCATACATCCCTTCATTTCTTTCTTTATTCCATTTTGTCACACCACATGCTCTTCTTAGATAGCTTATTTCCACAAATGGATTCTTAACCTCTGTGACTCATTCCACGTCCATATTTTGGCTACATAGGTCAGGTGTGAGAGGACTATGCTGTTCCTAAATCCTCTCTTCACTTCCATACTCACACCTCTACCCTTCATTATTCTATTAGGGGACCCAATGATTCTTCTACCCTATACTGCTCTCTCCCTTAACCCTCCTTCCATACCACCAAACTTATCCAAGACAGCTCCTAAAAACTTATATTCTCTTACCTCTTCCAATCTTTCTTCCCCTTATCCAAAGCACTATCTACAACACTTTCTTCTTTCACTAAATATGGTTTTACAAAATATATACTTCCACTCTGTTTCTTTTCAAGCACCATTACTTTACTTTTACTTGCATTGACTTTCAATCACTTACGCTTACACACATCATAAAACACACTTACAACCTTCTGCAAGTCCTCTTCGCTCTCGGGAAACAACATTATCATCCTCAAACTGGCTTGCCACTAGCTACCATATGTCACAGCCACACACTTTGTCTCTGCACCCTCTTTCCTTGGTTTTGCTTTCATCCCTCCTATCACTCCATCCATATATATATCAAAAAGCCACGGTGACAGCACACAGCCCTGCCTTAAACCTACATGTACACCAAAACTCTTGCTCAACTTTCCATCCACTCTTTACAAAAGCACTTGCTCCTCTATAGAAGATTTTTACATCATCTAACAATTGTTCCCCGACCCTACAAATCCTTCACACAGCCCATAAAGCATTCCACTTGACTCTGTCATATGCTTCTTCCAGATCCTTAAACGTTGCAGACAAATTCTTACCTTTCACTAAATACTTTTCCATGGTCATCATTACAACAAAAGTCCAACCTTTCCTAAAACCCATTCTTCTGTACACTTTTCCTGATATACTTAACACACTTATTCCCCTATAAGTGCCACATACATCCTTAGCACCTTTTCCTTTAAATTATGTAACAATACCTTTTGCCCCAACCCTCAAGCAAAAACTCGTTTCCATGAAAGAATTACATAGATGCATGCTTTCTCCTCCATACTTCAGCATTTCAGCCATATTGCCTCATTATTGCCCTTCTTACCTCCCTTTTTGCTATAGGCCCTTGCACTGGTATGCTCTTCCTTCCATTATCCATGCATGTAACAACTGCTGCCTTCCCTTCTCCCACATTCATCAGTTCTTCAAAATACTCTTTCCTCCTTTTGACTCAGCAACTCCCCTTCCTTACTTCTCACATTCAACATTTCCACCCTTACATCCACCTCTTTCCTTTTTCATCTCTTTCCAGCATAACTTCTTAACATTCTGAAACTTTTCACTCAACTTTCTTCCAAAATCTTCATCAACTCCTTCTTTGCTTTCCTTCTATCAGCTTCTAAACATTCCGCTTACTTATCTTGTATTCTTCTGTCTCCTTTGCTGAAATTCCACTGATAAATTATTATCATGCAATCTACCATATGCCTTTTTCTTCTCTTCCATCCCCCATACAATGCCCTTTTTATTACAATATCTTAAGACACTGTATCCAACTACTAATTCTACATCGATTAATAGTATTTCTCTAAACACTTTAAACACCTCATTCACACATGACTACATCCCTACATTCACTGCACTTCCATCCAAGTTTCCAGCTACCTTCCTTTCATACTCCCACTTACATTTTTTCTGATTTATCTTCACGCTTGCCAACGCTTTTATCTCTCCATTGTTCCTTAAACCATAACTCCACATCTTCATGATCCCAATATCCACAAGAACTGTGAAATGGTCAGAGTCTCCAAAGAATCTTCTCACATCTAGCACGGCCTTTCTCAATCTTTCATCCACTGCCAAATAATCAAAGTCTTTTGCTTTGGTCTTCTATCATTCCTCACCTATGTATATCTGAGGGTCATCTTGTGCTGAAAAAAGGTGTTTGCAAGGAATTAACCCCCTCTCAGCACAAACATCTACAAGATAATTTCCATTCTTATTTACTCCCGGCAGGCACTCCCCATTTACAAACTATCTCAATCAATTTCATCACATCCCACTTTTGCATTCATATCATCTATTGCAACCACATTTCTCTCATTCTTAAAACCATTTGTAAAGTTATATAAATTTCTCCACAAATGCTTCATTTCATCCTTACCTCATACAATCCTCATATTTACAGAAGCATATACAAATATTCATGCATACTTCACAACTCCAATATATCCTTTTCACCCACATTATTCTTGATTCATTCCATCCAAGCTCTCTAACACCCCCTTCCACACTCTCTGTGACAGCAGGAATACACATCCTTCTTTCCCTTTTCCCTGATAATTTACTCATTCCCATAGATACCACTCCTCCTTCCACATCCTCCCATAACTTGCATCATCATTTCCATTTTCACCCCACGCACACACCCTGCCTAAGGATATGCATTTCCCCAATCCCATGCACATCTAAGCTACAACTTTTAAACTTCTCCACAAGCTCCTTCCTTTTACACTCTCACCAGTCAACCCATTTACAGTCACTGCTATCACCCCTCAATCACTCATCACTTCTTGGCCTACTGTGCCTCACCAATGAAAGGCCACTGGCATAGGGCAACTCCAGCACAGTTTCCAGAGGCAGTGAGGCTCCAAAATTGTCCAAAAAAATAAAATGTCCCAGCACACCTCAGGTGTTTGTATTTAAAAAGGATTACCCTAATGGAGTTTGGGCTATGCCTCCCCCTTTAGTTCCATCCCTAAGCAGTGTATTAATAAGGTTGCTATGAGAATGCAGGGTGAGACTTAGATACTCTAGAAAACAAAAGTATCCCCTTGATGTACTGAAACTTAAAAACTTTCCCCAATTTTGACCCTATTCACAGTAGCAGCCCCTCCTAACCTCTATGGTTATGAGTGCCACTCTCCTCTTGGCCTTCCTTATCCAATGTGAGCATGTCTGCAGCTTCTTATTTTTTCCCTAGCCTAGCCCTTTACTTTAGAAAAAATTTTTGCTACCCTTTGTTGATTCATTCAAATCCATAAAGACCCCATGAGTGAAGAGACCAAACCTGGCATAAATCTCGATTAGGTCTAATCTACACAATGTATTTCTTGAAAATGTACAATCATCAGAACGTACTTTCCATTCATGAAAATTCCCTAACTGTGGTTTAATGGTGACAAACTGCGTACTATATCGAACTTTCACAAGATGATTCCTGTAATTGCCTCGCTGTAAGTAGACTGTCATGACTTAAATTATCAAGCAACTTATGCACCTGATCCTTACTGTCTGCATCAGATGTGTTTATTCTTTTTCTAACTTTCTCCTGGAAGTCTGGTTCAGCTGCCTTCTTTGTGTTCTTGACAGCATTTGGGTTTCTAGCTTGAATGCCACCTTTCCTCTGTAGCAGGGCTAAAGCTCGTGCCTAATGGAAGTAACATGTGTTTTAATGGTACATTTTATACTACATATTATACCATTAACATTTCATATTTCACTAATAATTACAAGTACTGAAGCCCTTGAAAAAGACAGCTATGAAAAGGATTGTTCATGCTGAGGCAGTGTGTAACCCCTGACTTTACTCCCAAGACATTTCAAAACCATTTTTTCCCTTTACCCTTGAGCTTCTTTCACTGAGAGCCAAAACATCCAGGTTTCTTTCCTCAAACATACTACCTATCTCTCCTTTCTTCTCATCTTGATTACATCCACATACATTCAGACACCCCAGTCTGAGCCTTTGAAGAGGATGAGCACTCCCTACTTGACTTCTGTTTCCTCTTTAAGAAATTGAAATACAAGAAGGGGAGGGTTTCCAGCACCTGCTCCCGCCCCCTTTAGTCACCTTCTACGATATACAGGGAATGGGAATTCTCCCTTAGGCTATGAGACTCTATACAATTGTTTCCTAACATAAGAATTTTTTCATGCATGCTCACTATTTCCTATGCTAGCAAGTTAGCGTCAGTTCAGGAATGAATGAAGGAATGGCCTCATTCACTCACGTTCATTCTTTAGTTCTCATGTATAATGCACCAAAACCAGAACCCCCATCCAAAATAATACCTCACACACATTTCTGTGGTTCCCTCAACCACTTCATATGCCCTGCTTAATCTATTAACAGCACATCATCCCTTGCAAACCATATCACTCCAATTTGCTCTACACCACTCAAAAAAAGGTTTAACATGAAAGTTAACCTTGTTCATATCTAAGAAACAAAAACCAGAGGCTCAGGTGAGTCTGTAATACTTACCAGGCCATGATGAGAAAATAGAAAGAATTTCTTACTTTAACTGGATCTGGTTTCCTGAGAGGTGGGGAAAGATCAAGATCAATTTCACCACCTGGCTGGATGCCACGGCCCAACCTGGGGACTGTTGCTAGAGAAAACGAAGCAGGTGTTGACTGCGCAACTTCAAGTGGTACAGGTAATGAAGACTGCAAACTCAGCTTTTGCTGCAAGAAAGAAACAACTTATGCATGGGGCTGAAAAACAATATCAAACAAGCATAATGGCATTTCAAATGCAGCTTCACCTCTACTCATATACCATTTCACTCCCTTTCCAATGTCATTCACTCTCATTACTCTTGTATTTTAAGTAAATCATTGTCTAAATCACCTTTATGCTTTATCCTCTACCAGATCTTTTCCACACAAAACCGCTCCTCAGAAAAATAAAGTCTTGTGCAACTTAATTATCAAGGGTCTTTTATATATATATTTTATTTATATTTATTATACTTTGTCGCTGTCTCCCGCGTTTGCGAGGTAGCGCAAGGAAACAGATGAAAGAAATGGCCCAACCCCCCCCATACACATGTATATACATAAGTCCACACACGCAAATATACATACCTACACAGCTTTCCATGGTTTACCCCAGACGCTTCACATGCCTTGATTCAATCCACTGACAGCACATCAACCCCGGTATACCACATCGCTCCAATTCACTCTATTCCTTGCCCTCCTTTCACCCTCCTGCATGTTCAGGCCCCGATCACACAAAATCTTTTTCACTCCATCTTTCCACCTCCAATTTGGTCTCCCTCTTCTCCTCGTTCCCTCCACCTCCGACACATATATCCTCTTGGTCAATCTTTCCTCACTCATTCTCTCCATGTGCCCAAACCACTTCAAAACACCCTCTTCTGCTCTCTCAACCACGCTCTTTTTATTTCCACACATCTCTCTTACCCTTACGTTACTCACTCGATCAAACCACCTCACACCACACATTGTCCTCAAACATCTCATTTCCAGCACATCCATCCTCCTGCGCACAACTCTATCCATAGCCCACGCCTCGCAACCATACAACATTGTTGGAACCACTATTCCTTCAAACATACCCATTTTTGCTTTCCGAGATAATGTTCTCGACTTCCACACATTCTTCAAGGCTCCCAGGATTTTCGCCCCCTCCCCCACCCTATGATCCACTTCCACTTCCATGGTTCCATCCGCTGCCAGATCCACTCCCAGATATCTAAAACACTTCACTTCCTCCAGTTTTTCTCCATTCAAACTCACCTCCCAATTGACTTGACCCTCAACCCTACTGTACCTAATAACCTTGCTCTTATTCACATTTACTCTTAACTTTCTTCTTCCACACACTTTACCAAACTCAGTCACCAGCTTCTGCAGTTTCTCACATGAATCAGCCACCAGCGCTGTATCATCAGCGAACAACAACTGACTCACTTCCCAAGCTCTCTCATCCCCAACAGACTTCATACTTGCCCCTCTTTCCAAAACTCTTGCATTTACCTCCCTAACAACCCCATCCATAAACAAATTAAACAACCATGGAGACATCACACACCCCTGCCGCAAACCTACATTCACTGAGAACCAATCACTTTCCTCTCTTCCTAAACGTACACATGCCTTACATCCTCGATAAAAACTTTTCACTGCTTCTAACAACTTGCCTCCCACACCATATATTCTTAATACCTTCCACAGAGCATCTCTATCAACTCTATCATATGCCTTCTCCAGATCCATAAATGCTACATACAAATCCATTTGCTTTTCTAAGTATTTCTCACATACATTCTTCAAAGCAAACACCTGATCCACACATCCTCTACCACTTCTGAAACCACACTGCTCTTCCCCAATCTGATGCTCTGTACATGCCTTCACCCTCTCAATCAATACCCTCCCATATAATTTACCAGGAATACTCAACAAACTTATACCTCTGTAATTTGAGCACTCACTCTTATCCCCTTTGCCTTTGTACAATGGCACTATGCACGCATTCCGCCAATCCTCAGGCACCTCACCATGAGTCATACATACATTAAATAACCTTACCAACCAGTCAACAATACAGTCACCCCCTTTTTTAATAAATTCCACTGCAATACCATCCAAACCTGCTGCCTTGCCGGCTTTCATCTTCCGCAAAGCTTTACTACCTCTTCTCTGTTTACCAAATCATTTTCCCTAACCCTCTCACTTTGCACACCACCTCGACCAAAACACCCTATATCTGCCACTCTATCATCAAACACATTCAACAAACCTTCAAAATACTCACTCCATCTCCTTCTCACATCACCACTACTTGTTATCACCTCCCCATTTCCGCCCTTCACTGAAGTTCCCATTTGCTCCCTTGTCTTACGCACTTTATTTACCTCCTTCCAGAACATCTTTTTATTCTCCCTAAAATTTAATGATACTCTCTCACCCCAACTCTCATTTGTCCTTTTTTTCACCTCTTGCACCTTTCTCTTGACCTCCTGTCTCTTTCTTTTATACATCTCCCACTCAATTGCATTTTTTCACTGCAAAAATCGTCCAAATGCCTCTCTCTTCTCTTTCACTAATACTCTTACTTCTTCATCCCACCACTCACTATCCTTTCTAATCAACCCACCTCCCACTCTTCTCATGCCACAAGCATCTTTTGCGCAATCCATCACTGATTCCCTAAATACATCCCATTCCTCCCCCACTCCCCTTACTTCCATTGTTCTCACCTTTTTCCATTCTGTACTCAGTCTCTCCTGGTACTTCCTCACACAGGTCTCCTTCCCAAGCTCACTTACTCTCACCACCCTCTTCACCCCAACATTCACTCTTCTTTTCTGAAAACCCATACAAATCTTCACCTTAGCCTCCACAAGATAATGATCAGACATCCCTCCAGTTGCACCTCTCAGCACATTAACATCCAAAAGTCTCTCTTTCGCACGCCTGTCATATATATATATATATATATATGACATATATATATATATATATATGACATTTATGGTTGGTAAGGTTATTTAATGTATGTATGACTCATGGTGAGGTGCCTGAGGATTGGCGGAATGCGTGCATAGTGCCATTGTACAAAGGCAAAGGGGATAAGAGTGAGTGCTCAAATTACAGAGGTATAAGTTTGTTGAGTATTCCTGGTAAATTATATGGGAGGGTATTGATTGAGAGGGTGAAGGCATGTACAGAGCATCAGATTGGGGAAGAGCAGTGTGGTTTCAGAAGTGGTAGAGGATGTGTGGATCAGGTGTTTGCTTTGAAGAATGTATGTGAGAAATACTTAGAAAAGCAAATGGATTTGTATGTAGCATTTATGGATCTGGAGAAGGCATATGATAGAGTTGATAGAGATGCTCTGTGGAAGGTATTAAGAATATATGGTGTGGGAGGCAAGTTGTTAGAAGCAGTGAAAAGTTTTTATCGAGGATGTAAGGCATGTGTACGTGTAGGAAGAGAGGAAAGTGATTGGTTCTCAGTGAATGTAGGTTTGCGGCAGGGGTGTGTGATGTCTCCATGGTTGCTTAATTTGTTTATGGATGGGGTTGTTAGGGAGGTAAATGCAAGAGTCTTGGAAAGAGGGGCAAGTATGAAGTCTGTTGGGGATGAGAGAGCTTGGGAAGTGAGTCAGTTGTTGTTCGCTGATGATACAGCGCTGGTGGCGGATTCATGTGAGAAACTGCAGAAGCTGGTGACGGAGTTTGGTAAAGTGTGTGGAAGAAGAAAGTTAAGAGTAAATGTGAATAAGAGCAAGGTTATTAGGTACAGTAGGGCTGAGGGTCAAGTCAATTGGGAGGTGAGTTTGAATGGTGAAAAACTGGAGGAAGTGAAGTGTTTTAGATATCTGGGAGTGGATCTGTCAGCGGATGGAACCATGGAAGCGGAAGTGGATCATAGGGTGGGGGAGGGGGCGAAAATTTTGGGAGCCTTGAAAAATGTGTGGAAGTCGAGAACATTATCCCGGAAAGCAAAAATGGGTATGTTTGAAGGAATAGTAGTTCCAACAATGTTGTATGGTTGCGAGGCGTGGGCTATGGATAGAGTTGTGCGCAGGAGGATGGATGTGCTGGAAATGAGATGTTTGAGGACAATGTGTGGTGTGAGGTGGTTTGATCGAGTAAGTAACGTAAGGGTAAGAGAGAGGTGTGGAAATAAAAAGAGCGTGGTTGAGAGAGCAGAAGAGAGTGTTTTAAAATGGTTTGGGCACATGGAGAGAATGAGTGAGGAAAGATTGACCAAGAGGATATATGTGTCGGAGGTGGAGGGAACGAGGAGAAGAGGGAGACCAAATTGGAGGTGGAAAGATGGAGTGAAAAAGATTTTGTGTGATCGGGGCCTGAACATGCAGGAGGGTGAAAGGAGGGCAAGGAATAGAGTGAATTGGAGCGATGTGGTATACAGGGGTTGACGTGCTGTCAGTGGATTGAATCAAGGCATGTGAAGCGTCCGGGGTAAACCATGGAAAGCTGTGTAGGTATGTATATTTGTGTGTGTGGACGTGTGTATGTACATGTGTATGGGGGGGGTTGGGCCATTTCTTTCGTCTGTTTCCTTGCGCTACCTCGCAATACGCGGGAGACAGCGACAAAGTATAAAAAAAAAAAAAAAAAAAAAAATATATATATATATATATATTTTTTTTTTTTATACTTTGTCGCTGTCTCCCACGTTTGCGAGGTAGCGCAAGGAAACAGACGAAAGAAATGGCTGAATATAACTCATCAGTTCCAAGGAATGACACCTGAAAATGGAATCGTATGAAAATATCCAACAACGCAATGGAGTGACACCTGAAACTGGAATTGTACGAAAATATCTGACAACACAATGGATTGACACCTGAAACTGATATTGAATGAAAATATTTGACAACGCAATACTGTAAAAATTCCTTCCTAACATAATCCATTAGCATCTAAAATCAGCCAACTAGCTATCTATCTATACTATATACCCAATGTCTGTTCCAATTGGAACTCCCTCAAAGGGGCAGCCGTGGCAACAGTCTTCATAACTAAAGAACTCCAGCGCTGCTTCTTAGCCTTTAGTGCGTCACCCTTCACAGGCTACTGGCAGTGTTTGCAAAGGCTCCTACCTAATGTTCCTAACTATCTAATGCTCCTAACTTTTCTTTTTGCCTGACTCACAAGTGGACTACTAGCATTCTATCCACAAACATGTAACCTCTCCTGTCACATATAACAGTTCACAAAAAATCACACAATTCATTCTTCCTAACTAGATATTTCTTCAGTGAGTGCTACAAGCTAGCCCTGACTTTTGGCAAAATGGTAGGAGCAACAGATACAAGTAGTAGGTAGGACCATTTGACTGGAGCATTTGGTAGAAACATTAAGTAAAAGTAGTAAGTAAAAACATCAGCTGGGAGCGCTGGGTAGAACTAGGTTGGATCATTAGGTAGACACATTAGGTAATAATACTTGGTGGAAACATAGGTATGAGCTTCTGAAAACATTGCACTATAGTTGCCCTCTACCAGTGGCCTTCTAAGGGTGAGGCACTAAAGGCTAAGAAGCAGCATTGGAGTTCAGCAGTTGTGGGACTTTTGCTGTGGTCATCCACTAGAGGAAGCTCCCAAAGGGAAGACGCATCAGGGATATAGATAGAGAGAATAGATAGACAGTGTAAATTTGTGCACCCAGGGATGCAAGAAAATTTCCACTAATATTCACAGTACTATACAGGAAAACTAGAGAATGGATGTGATCAAATGAGGTTGTTCTTCCTCTGTCCCAGGCACTACCTTGTTACATGGGAAACAGAAACAAGTATGAAAAAAAAATACAAAATTAAAACAAGCTAACATTCCTGTGAAACTTGTATGTAACAAGATGTTGACTCATAAAGTACAAGCATGTAAGGAAGATATCAAAGTGTAAAGTGAGAAGGATGGACTGAATGAGATTGAAGGGAATTACTGTTATATGTTATGTAAAGATTTGTGGAGGTTTTTTGTAAAGACAAAAGATTATTAGTGAGAGGAGTCTGGTGAGTGAGCTTGGAGAGACAGAATGCAGAATGGAGAAGGTGAGAACAAACAAAGTTAGAGGAATGGAAGAGGAACAGGAGGTATTTAAGGAAGCAACGACAGCATGTGTAAGAAATGCGTGCGGCATGCTTAAGATGGAAGGTGGGCAGATTAAAAAGGGTAGTGATTGGTGAGATGAAGAAGTGATGGTGCTATTGAAATAGAAAGAGAGGTATATGGGCATAACTTACAGGGAAAGTGCAAATGACTGGGAGATATATAAGAGAAAGCAGCAGGAATTCAAGAGGAAGGTGCAAAGGTTGAAAAAAAGGGCAAAAGAGAGTTGGAGTAAGAAAGTATCAGTAAACTTTAGGGAGAATAAGATGTTTTAGATGAAGGATAAGAGTAAAAAAACAGAACAAATGGGAATATTGGTGAAGTGGGCAAATGGGAATGTGGTAACAGGCAGTGATGAATTTAGGAGATGGAGTGATATGCTTGATGAAAGGGTGGCAGATGTAGGGTATTTGGGTTGGGGTAGTAAGTGATATGAGAGATAAATAGAGTGGTTTGGTGAGGACAGAAGAGGTGATGAAAGTCTTACATACGATGAAATGTGTCAAGGCAGCTGGAGTGGATGGTATTACAGGTGAATTTCTTAATAAGGGGATGACTGTGTGATTGACTAGTTATTTATGATTTTCAATGTATGGATCACATTGACATGCCTGAGGATTGGCAAAATGCATGTATGGTACCATTGTATAATAGCAAAGTGGATAAAGGTTAAATATTCAAACTACAGTGGTGTAAGTTTGTTCAAGTATACCTGGTAAATTGTATGGAAGACGAGAGATTAAGATGATGAGGACAAGTACAGAGCATGAGAATGAGGAGGAACAGCGTGGCTTAAGAAGTGGTAGAAGATGTGTGAGAAATACTTGCATGTGGCATTTATGGATCTGGAGATACCATATGATGGGGTTGATAAGGATGCCCTGTAGAAGGTCTCAAGAATATATGGTGTGGAAGTAGGGCTTTTAGAAGCAGTGAGGAGTTTTTATCAGGGGTATAAGGCAACTGTACAAGTGGGAAGAGAGAAGAGTGATTGCTTCCAAGTGAAGGTTCGTTTGCAGCAAGGGTGTGTGATATCACCATGGCTGTTTAATTTGTTTATGGATGGGGTGGTGAAGGAGGTAAATGCGACAGTTAAAGAAAGAGGGGCTGAGTACACAGTCTGTAGGGTATAAGGGGGCTCGGGAAGTCAGTAGTAGTTTGCTAACGATATAGCACTAGGAGCAGATTCAAATGAGAAACTGCAGTGTGTGAAAGGAAGGGATTGAGAGTAAATGTGAAAAAACAAAGTTACTAGGACTAACAAGGGTGAGGGGCAGGATAGGTGGTGTTTGAGTTTGAGAGAAAAATTGGAAGTGAAGTGTTTTAGGTATCTGCGAGTGGATAGGGCAGAGATTGGAACCATTGAAGTGGAAGTGAGTCATGGGGTGGGTCAGGGGGTAAAGGTTCTCTGAACACTGAAGAGTGTGTGGGAGAGAGAGGCTGCTGTCTGGGAAGGCAAAAATGGGTATGTTTAAAGGTACACTTGTCCCAATATCATATGGGGCTACAAATGAGGATGTGTGGACATGGGTGGATTTGTTGGAAATTACATGTTTGAGGACAATATGTTGTGTGATGAGGTTTGATTAAGTAAGTAGTTAAAGGTTAAGAAAGATGTGGTGGAAGGAGGGAAAAAAAAATGTGGCTGAGAGAGCTGAAGAGGGTGCGCTGAAATGATTTGGACATATGGAGAAAAATTTGTGTGAGGATTAATGTGAAGAAGTTGACAAAGAGGATACATATGTCAGAAATGGAGGAAACAAGGTGTAGACCAAACTAGAGATGGAAGGATGGAGAGAAAAAGATTCTGAGTGACTGGGGCCTGAACATGCGGGAGGGTGAAAGGTGTGCAAGGGAAGGAATGAATTAGAGCAATGTGGCATACAGGGGTCAACATGTTGTCAGTGGACTGAACCAGAACTTGTGAAGTGGCTGTGGTTTCATAGAAAGATCTGTGGGGCCTGATTGTGAAGAGGAAGGTGTGGTTTTGGTGCATTACACATGACAGCTTGAGAATGGATGTGAGCAAAAGCGGCCATTCTTTGTCTGTTCCAGGCATTACCTTACTAACATGAGAAAAAGTGATCAAGTGTAAGAAAAAAAAAAAGTGATTTCAAATTTGTTACTTTATTCAGTGCCAAAATTATCAAATTTCTGATTCCAAGGGGCCTCTCCCATCTCAGCAAGGTAGCATTAGGAACAAATGAACACATCATTTATTCACATTCACTTTTTAGCTGTCAGGGATAATCTATCAAAACTAGGTCCTACCATCCACAGTTAAACTCCACAACCTACTTCATGGTTAAATTTGATCCTGGTTCAGCTCACTGAAGGTGAGTCACTTCTCACATACGACATTGATCAAGTTCATTCTAACCTTTGCAAGCTATTAATCAGCCTGAATATTAGGTCCTAATCCATTATAGTCACCTTTGTTCCATCATCGCAATTTCTCAAAGGTCTATCCTTCCTTGTTAATCCCTATACCTCTGTCACATGGAATGCTTTCCATACCATGAAAACAGTACTGTGAGGATTTGCTGTCTTTCACTGATTATACTATAATTTGGAAATATTCATACTGCAGCTGATTTTGTGATGTGCAATGCATTTTCAAGCAAAATCATCCATCTTGTAATTTTCTTTTTTTTGCTCCTTCTACTTTCTTTCTCTTGCTTCCTAACCTCTCGTTTTCCAAAGTGCACACTTTGAGTAAACCTTTACATCTTACTTATTAGTGGTGCAAAATGGCAAGTGCTTTCTGTATGGGATAATCAAGCCAACATAAAAACTACAATATTTCACGCACTGCTGCTTGCTCTAAATACTTGATAATATCAATTTAGTAACTATTTAGTAACTAGCAAATTTAGGAAAGAAGACACAAAGTCAATGGCATTTACTGCAGATTACTTACTTTTATTACAAATACTGCACTTTGCTTACTTGTCTTTTCCTTGACTGAACTTGCTGATGAGTCATACTAAGTAGTTCCTTAGCTGAGACACTGCGAAGCTCCCCCGAATTTACCTTTTTCTGCGTATCCTCCTTGACCATATGGCGCAAAAGATTACGAGCCCCAGGGGTGGGTGCTAGTAGCCTTTCACTGCTATTTTTAAGGAGAGAAAACTGTTAGACTGAAAAAAAAAATATAATGAATATACCTACTTTCTTGCCTCAGGGAAGCCTATCAATGGTATGCCCACAGCATGAAGGAAGCTGGTCATGTCCAGTAAGCAGGACCACAGATCAAGAAGTATGGTGATGTGGATGTCTGAGTGAGGTGAGTGCAGGTCAACTGAGGAAAAAGTGCTCATTGTCTTCAGTATGGGTGTTGCATTTTGTGCATGAGAAATCCAGCAATATGCTGACTCAAGTGTTTATAATGTTGCACAAATGGGTAAGTGTCCAGAGTGCTGATGAGAAAGTGCAACATGTATGTGACCAGGGATTGTTGTTTCTGATGGGTGTATGTCTGGTGGGAAGGAGTCTAAGACTGGGTCCGGTGGATGGTAATTTAGTGGTTCTCAACGCATTTCTGTGTGCACTGGCACATGTTTCGTCCTGTTAGCTGAGATTGAGGATCTGTGGGTAAAGGCTGCTGAGGCATGAAATGGGTGAATGTTTTGTTTCTTCTTGGAGATTGATGGTTGGCTTAGGTGTGGTATAGGAGAGAGGTGTAGTGCAGTTGCAAATAACTGAGTACCAAGTATGGTGGAGTCAGATTGCATCCGAAGTATTTTTGACTCTTTGCACTGGTATTGTGATTCCTAGGCAGCCAGTGTCTGAGAGTCCTGTTTTGTGTGGCCTGCAGTTGTGAAATGCCTGCTTTAGACAAAGTGAAAAGTTTAGGGCGGAGTGGGCAAACTGTCTAAAGGATACTAATAAATACATATACTGCATATAGTAAAAAATAATTGCGTAGGTATGTATCATCAGCTTAATACTATGGATTCAACTACCAATAAAGATAACTAGTTATTGATTTTCATCTTACAAGTAGTTTCCCACATAAAGAATTTTCCCAGAACATGTTAATCACCATACATCTCCACACATTCAGCTGTTGATATCCCAACATTAATGGCACGAAAAATTCATAAAAAAATGTTCACTGTGGTACTTTGGTTAAATCAATAGAAAAATATAAGCCATAAATCCCATGAAGAGAGAAGTGTAAAAAAGGACTCCCTGTTTCACTGAATGATATTCCACAGGAATGAAGACTTCACAGAGTCACGCTTTGTTGGGAGATTTTTCAACCAATTAACAGCTTCAAATTAGTTTTTACGGTGAAGTGCATCATATCTAACTTAAACAGTTAACCTGCCCTACCCTCTCTTATTTTTATATCAGAATCATAAAACAGTTATCATCCTTAGTTTTCCTTCTCTTCATAATAAGTATGTAGCTTTCTCAAGCTGTTGTTCTGTTGCCTTACTCAGTCATCTGGAGGGAGATTGAGTGGCAAGTACTTCTTCCCCCCCATCTCACTTCTAATAAGCAGTGAGGTATAAATGATGTGAATTATACGGTACTACAGGAAGGAAAGAGGGGTGGTAATACAGCAGAATCTTATCTGGAACATACAAAAGCATCACATTATTACAACCCTGAAGGGGTTGGTGAGGATGGTGTCTTCAATAAGTCTGTCATATCAAAACCCTGGAATAACTAACCCTTCTTGCTTAAAAGGAATTACTCTGTGAAACTAGGAAACAGTGTCACAAGTATCAAACTATTTCTTCCCATATCCATTACTCAGCTGGAGGATTTCACCCTATTAAAGTATGATATGATGACATGGGCAAAGATTAACTAAAACATCCCAATTTTTTTCTACCCCAATTTTCTATTTCTATTTTCCCTCATGTATAGCTGCAAAGAACATATTTATTCTTTTCTGATGATGAACAAAATTTCCATCATATTTTCTAAACTGTTCCACCTTCCAGAAATTGAAATACAAGGTACTGCCTTGCTAACATAGGAAATGGCAATCAAGTATGAAAAAATATTAATATGACTTTGGAGTATCTAAAAACTAAACGCTTGACAACAGAAATGTTCTGAGGGTATTCTCTTTGTGCATTCTACCTGAAATGCACAAAAAGGCATGACAGTGTACACAAACAAACAGATACAAAACTGACTGATGGATGGTATGGGAAAGACAAAGCATAAAATACTCACAAGCTATCATGCTTCTGTGAAACCTGCTTTACTGCATCAATCTCACCATCACTCATGTGCTTCAAGATGAAGGATTTCTCTTTGTCTTCCGCCTTCAACTGTTCAGTTTTCATTTTAAGTTTAAGGGAATTTAGGGTTGCTAGATCCTTTGCTTTATTGGCTTTAACTTGTTTAGGTGCATTCCCTGGTGCTGGTGATGTGTAAAGCTGCCCTCCATAGAATACCTAAGTGAGATAAAGGGATTTAGTGCACTCTGCAATAATACATCATACTCTGTGAAAGTAGTGTATGATGTCACCATGGCTGTTTTATGTTTAGGGTGGTGGGTGGTGAATGCAAGGGTTCTGGAGAGAGGACCACGCGCTCTGTTGGGGGTGGGGGAGCTTAAGAGGCAAGTCAGTTGTTTGCTGATAACACAGCAATAGTGTCAGATTCAAATGTGAAGCTGCAGATAGTCTCTGAGTTTGGGAGCGTGTGAAAGAAGAAAGTTGAAAGTAAATGTGAATAAAAGTAAGGTTATCATTATCCATGAAGTGAATCTTAATATATACAACCTGTGAAGTGAAGTATGATGTGAAGTGCTTTAGATAATTGGGAGTGGACATAGCAGCAAACAAAACCACAGAAGCAGAGGTAAGTCATAGGGCAGGTGATTGGTGAGGGTCCTGGGAACATTGAGGGATGTATAGAGAGTGAAGATGAGCATGTAAGAAGGTATCACAATCCCAAAATGTGAGGTGTGGATTCCAGATGTGAATGTATGGGTGAATGTGAATGTGCTGAAAATGCAACATCTGAGAACAATATTGGGTGAGAGCAGTGTGGTAATAAGATAATGTTGAAAGAGCTGAAGTGGGAGTGCTGAAATGGTTTGGACATAATTAAATAATGGTTTATAAGATTTAGGCAGCTACTCAGCCGAAAATGTACTGCTGAGGTTTGGTGTCAGTTTAAATGGGAATGAGCTGGAGGAAATGGAGCATTTTAGATGCCTGAAAAAAGGGACATGGCAACAGATGAAACCATGGGAGCTGAAATGAGTAAAGGGCAGAGATGATGAGCACATAGAGATGAAGAGTAAAGAAAGATTAATAAGGCAGCTCTATGTATCAGATATGAAGAGAGTAAGGGGTAGCAGGAGACCAAGGAGATGATGGAAGAATGGGGTAACAAAAGCTTTGAAGTATCAAGGCCTGAACTTTCAGGAGGGTGAGAGGCATGTGAAGCACATAATAAATGGAGTAATGTGGTTCATGCAGTACAATGTGGGCAGATGAAGCAGTCAAGGTAAACCATATACTATAGTCTACAGAGCTTAGTTGTGCATAGCAGTCTCTGGTTTTAAGTCAAGGTAAACCATATAGTCTATGAAGCATGGCTGAGAATAGTAATCTCTGGTTTTAAGTGCATCCTGTATGGATGTGTGTGAATGAGACCACTGAATGTTTGTTCCTTATGCTATCTTTCTAAAGTGGGAAAGGAAATGTTGAAAAAAAAGTCTATAAAGTACTGGCACAAATAAAGAGGTAGTGTAATGCTTATAAAAATGTATGGCAAGGTGAGAAAATGTCAGATATCAACAGTATTCCTCCTCCCTTCCTTTTTATGTACTTACTCCTTATTTGGTATTAATCTTATAATTCAATCATTCATTATACAGGTACACCACCAAATTTCTGCAACTGATGGTTTGGCACCTCCTTTAGTCCGGATAAAATTGCGTGAGGAAATTTGAAATCACCACGGCCACCAGACTAGTTTACTGGGCGGCCACAGATGGCATTGTGTGTAGGGTGCCCTTATTTACATTCTAGACACTGCACTTGGTGATGATACCACAATTCTGTAAGATTCTTAGCTTAGTTTGCTTAAATTGAACCCTAGCTATGGCTTCTAAGACATATGAGAGTGTCAGTCATGGTGTCACATGCAAACACCAATCCATATCGATCCAAGATAAAGTAGGACTGTTGAAAAAAATGGACCACGGTGTTTTGGTGCATAAGCTGTGTGACATCTACAGTATTGGTTCATCAACTGTTTATGATATAAAGAAGCATGGGGAGAAAATACAGAAATTCTATGCAGACAGCGATTTTAAGAAGCAAATGACAATTAGAAAAACTATGAAAGATGGTAAGAGTACTGTGCACAATCGATTGATGATGGAATGGTTTTTCATTTAATTTACATTTAATATTTGTTTAATCTAAATTTCTAGCAGTCCATGGTATACTTTAGACACATGGGAGGTGTATAATTAGTGGGTTAGAGGTGTGTTGATGAATTATTATTACGTGACCATGATTGGTCTGGCAAATGGTTAATCCGGTAAGGCTCTGGCACCAAGAGTGCCGGAAAATCGGTGGTGCACCTGTACTGTTTTCCTGAATCAGAACTTTAGTATACAGGCCAGGTATAAGACATAAGGGCCAGAAAATGAAAACTACACTTGAAAGAAAAAATATGAAAACTTTCAGATCCTAAACTTCCAATGGTATGGAAAAAAATTAGTTCACCCTAGGACATATTCTTGCACTTCAGTTACAGTTATTTGGGACTACTAAACAGTAAGCTAACCATATGCAGTGCTTCTGAGCAGATAATGATCTCACAGTCTTCTTTGGTGATTTTTTTTTTTTTTTTTTTTTTGTCGCTGTCTCCCGTGTTTGCGAGGTAGCGCAAGGAAACAGACAAAAGAAATGGCCCAACCCACCCCCATACACATGTATATACATACGTCCACACACGCAAATATACATACCTACACAGCTTTCCATGGTTTACCCCAGACGCTTCACATGCCTTGATTCAATCCACTGACAGCACGTCAACCCCGGAATACCACATCGCTCCAATTCACTCTATTCCTTGCCCTCCTTTCACCCTCCTGCATGTTCAGGCCCCGATCACACAAAATCTTTTTCACTCCATCTTTCCACCTCCAATTTGGTCTCCCTCTTCTCCTCGTTCCCTCCACCTCCGACACATATATCCTCTTGGTCAATCTTTCCTCACTCATTCTCTCCATGTGCCCAAACCATTTCAAAACACCCTCTTCTGCTCTCTCAACCACGCTCTTTTTATTTCCGCACATCTCTCTTACCCTTACGTTACTTACTTGATCAAACCACCTCACACCACACATTGTCCTCAAACATCTCATTTCCAGCACATCCATCCTCCTGCGCACAACTCTATCCATAGCCCACGCCTCGCAACCATGCAACATTGTTGGAACCACTATTCCTTCAAACATACCCATTTTTGCTTTCCGAGATAATGTTCTCGACTTCCACACATTCTTCAAGGCTCCCAGAATTTTCGCCCCCTCCCCCACCCTATGATCCACTTCCGCTTCCATGGTTCCATCCGCTGCCAGATCCACTCCCAGATATCTAAAACACTTCACTTCCTCTCAGTTTTTCTCCATTCAAACTCACCTCCCAATTGACTTGACCCTCAACCCTACTGTACCTAATAACCTTGCTCTTATTCACATTCACTCTTAACTTCTTCTTCACACACTTTACCAAACTCAGTCACCAGCTTCTGCAGTTTCTCACATGAATCAGCCACCAGCGCTGTATCATCAGCGAACAACAACTGACTCACTTCCCAAGCTCTCTCATCCCCAACAGACTTCATACTTGCCCCTCTTTCCAAAACTCTTGCATTCACCTCCCTAACAACCCCATCCATAAACAAATTAAACAACCATGGAGACATCACACACCCCTGCCGCAAACCTACATTCACTGAGAACCAATCACTTTCCTCTCTTCCTACACGTACACATGCCTTACATCCTCGATAAAAACTTTTCACTGCTTCTAACAACTTGCCTCCCACACCATATATTCTTAATACCTTCCACAGAGCATCTCTATCAACTCTATCATATGCCTTCTCCAGATCCATAAATGCTACATACAAATCCATTTGCTTTTCTAAGTATTTCTCACATACATTCTTCAAAGCAAACACCTGATCCACACATCCTCTACCACTTCTGAAACCACACTGCTCTTCCCCAATCTGATGCTCTGTACATGCCTTCACCCTCTCAATCAATATCCTCCCATATAATTTACCAGGAATACTCAACAAACTTATACCTCTGTAATTTGAGCACTCACTCTTATCCCCTTTGCCTTTGTACAATGGCACTATGCATGCATTCCGCCAGTCCTCAGGCACCTCACCATGAGTCATACATACATTAAATAACCTTACCAACCAGTCAACAATACAGTCACCCACTTTTTTAATAAATTCCACTGCAATACCATCCAAACCTGCTGCCTTGCCGGCTTTCATCTTCCGCAAAGCTTTTACTACCTCTTCTCTGTTTACCAAATCATTTTCCCTAACCCTCTCACTTTGCACACCACCTTGACCAAAACACCCTATATCTGCCACTCTATCATCAAACACATTCAACAAACCTTCAAAATACTCACTCCATCTCCTTCTCACATCACCACTACCTGTTATCACCTCCCCATTTGCGCCCTTCACTGAAGTTCCCATTTGCTCCCTTGTCTTACGCACTTTATTTACCTCCTTCCAGAACATCTTTTTATTCTCCCTAAAATTTAATGATACTCTCTCACCCCAACTCTCATTTGCCCTTTTTTTCACCTCTTGCACCTTTCTCTTGACCTCCTGTCTCTTTCTTTTATACATCTCCCACTCAATTGCATTTTTTCCCTGCAAAAATCGTCCAAATGCCTCTCTCTTCTCTTTCACTAATATTCTTACTTCTTCATCCCACCACTCACTACCCTTTCTAATCAACCCACCTCCCACTCTTCTCATGCCACAAGCATCTTTTGCGCAATCCATCACTGATTCCCTAAATACATCCCATTCCTCCCCCACTCCCCTTACTTCCATTGTTCTCACCTTTTTCCATTCTGTACTCAGTCTCTCCTGGTACTTCCTCACACAAGTCTCCTTCCCAAGCTCACTTACTCTCACCACCCTCTTCACCCCAACATTCACTCTTCTTTTCTGAAAACCCATACAAATCTTCACCTTAGCCTCCACAAGATAATGATCAGACATCCCTCCAGTTGCACCTCTCAGCACATTAACATCCAAAAGTCTCTCTTTCGCGCGCCTGTCAATTAACATGTAATCCAATAATGCTCTCTGGCCATCTCTCCTACTTACATAAGTATACTTATGTATATCTCGCTTTTTAAACCAGGTATTCCCAATCATCAGTCCTTTTTCAGCACATAAATCTACAAGCTCTTCACCATTTCCATTTACAACACTGAACACCCCATGTATACCAATCATTCCCTCAACTGCCACATTACTCACCTTTGCATTCAAATCACCCATCACTATAACCTGGTCTCGTGCATCAAAACCACTAACACACTCATTCAGCTGCTCCCAAAACACTTGCCTCTCATGATCTTTCTTCTCATGCCCAGGTGCATATGCACCAATAATCACCCAACTCTCTTTGGTGATATTGCTGATATTATGTAAACCTAGTGTGATCAGTCTGCACATTCAATTGCTAAATAAATTAACTAAGTACCATTGCAGGCAGAAAAGTCAACATTCAATGTTCTTAGAAATGGGGGCTTTATCAAAACATCTGAACCCACAAAAGCCAACTTGCTTTTCTAAATAGGAGTTCATGTGAACCTAAAACACCCTTCTGCCCATTAATGAAGTATTCCAACAAGTTCAATGTGGTCCACTGTGGTTACCAACTCACTTGAGCCAACAGGACCAAGACGAAGATTTGCCAACATAAAGTATCTTTTTCATATCACAAAATGAAAATTGATGCTCAGCAAAAGAATACTACAGGCAGTGATACATAGTTTATACAAACAAGTTCATTAGGTTTCTGAGGCAAAGCTTTCATCAAGATGCTTTCAGTATGCTTGGAATATGAAAAAAGAAATGAGAGAAATCCCCCTGCTTAGGGATAGGCCTTATACCTTTATTTTCCCCAAGAAGATGTGTTGGATATGGTAAAATTCTTTATATGAGTGTTGAACTAGAAAAAGAAAATACATTCTAACCTGATCCTTTCCAAGGACCTTCTCCTGTAGTCTGCGTCTGGGATCCACCCTGGTGAATGATGACTGGATATCAGCACGCTTAGCTGATGTTTTCTGATATTCTCGTTGAATATGATATATGCAGAATTCACAAGATGACTTGTTCACAAAGTACCTGCACTGCGAATTTTGCTTTGTTCTGTAGGAACAACAATATGATGTATGAATAATCAGTAGAATATAAGTAAAATTTTGTTTCTTTACCATTTCATGCCCAAGAAAAATGAAAAAATCAAGTATGAATCTAACTTTGAATCAAGAGGAATCCTAGTATTGTAAGTGGATAATGCAATTCTACTTACAGCTGATGACTCAGAGATGCGTAGAATGTAGAGTTAATCTGGTGACGCATACAGGAAAAGAAAGTTAAAAGCATACATGAGTTGAGAAAGACTCATAAACTTGAAAGGGAGAGGCAGGTGCAATGTAACATTAGTCCGAATGGTGAACAATCAATATGGCAATAAAGAGGGTAATAGAAAAGGTATAATAGAATAAAGTCAATCAAGCTGGGAAGATTGAGTAAATGTAAAATGAGAAATTTGGTGAATTTGAGTTTAAACGTTATTCTTTAACCATATATATATGAGATATATGCAAAAAAATGGATAATACACATATATAATTTTTCAAACTTGTTAACTGTTTCCCCTATTAGTGAGACAATGCCAGGAACAGACAATGGAAGGCCACATTAACTCACACCCATATTCTTGTAGTTATGTGCAATGCACCAAAACCACATCCCCCTATTAATGACCAGGCTTCACAGACCTTTACACTGTTTCTTCCAGCTGCCTCACATGCGCAAACAGCAAATTGCCTCTCTGTACACCACGTAATTTCAATGCACTCTATCCTGTGCATACCTTTCACCCCGCGGCATGTTCAGGCCCCAATCGCTCAAAATCTTTTCCATTCCATTTTTCTGTCTCCAGTTTGGTTTTCCCCTTCTCCTCCTTTCCACTTCTGGCACATATATCCTCATTATTAATCTCTCTGTATGTCCAAACCATTTCAGCAAATCCTCTTCAGCTCTCTCAACCATACTCTTCTTACTACCACACCTCTCTCGAATCCTTGTCTTACTAACATAATTAAACCACCTCATACCATATGTCCTCAAGCATTTCATTTCCAAGACATTCTCCCTTCTCTGCACATCGTCATCAATAGACCATGGCTTATATCCATACAACATCAGTGGGACTATTAAACCTTAAAGCATGGTTCGTTTTCACCCTCCCAAATACTAATCTCTCTTACCACATGTTCCTTCATGTTCCCAGAACCTTGGCCCCTCATCCACTCTATTGCTCATTTCCTTGATTCCATTCACTGCCATGTCCACTCCCAGGTGTCTAAAAATACTTACCTTCCTACAACTTTTCTCCATTGAAACTCTCACCCTAACTAACCTGTCCCTCTACCCTGCTAAACCTAGTGACCTTGCTTTTATTCACATTCATTCTCAACTTCCTACTTTCACACACTCTCTCAAACTCAGTCACCAACTTATGCAGATTCTCACTCAAATGTGCCATCAAGACTGTGTCATTAGGAAACAACAACTGACTCATTACCCAGGCTCCCTTACATCCAACAAACAGCATACTTGCCCCTCTCTCACCACCCCATCAATCAACAAATATAATTGGTATTAGAAAATACATCATGAAAATGTTAAAAAGATACAAGAAGATATTCTTTAAACAAAATATACTTGGATGAAAGCCTATTAATGTGAGTTTTGCAATGCAAGAATAGTGGCAGTTGAAAGGTTGCTTAAAAAATCAACTGTAGCATGGATAGCATAGTATGAGGAGGAGCACCAATGAGTGAAATAGATGGACAAATGCAATAAGTAATCAGGTGATGGCTACAGGTCAAAGGAGGATGCTGAGAGAATACTCCTCATTGTTTATGATACAGTCAAAGAAGGATGCTGAGAGAATACTCCTCATTGTTTATGATACAATGTGGCAGGCAGTAGATGACAGGCAGCCAACGACCAGGGAGGTACATTACCAGTATTACCCACCTGGGTATCAAGAGGGTTAGTGATATCTGCTTATTGAGCCAACAGTTTAGTGGTTGTCAAATTGTACTCCTTTGATCCAGGTAGCTGTCTTTTCTTTCTGCCTCACTAACACATGGACTACTGGCATTCTGTCCACAAGTAAACAGTCTCACCTTGTAATATGTAACATGTGACAACACTTAACTCACATGGCTCATTCATCATAACTCTAGATTTTCCTGCGGAGCACTATGCACTTGCCCTACCTTTTGGTAAAATGGTAGGAGCAGTAGACAGAAGGTGAGAACATTTAGGCAGGAGCAGTAGATAGGTGAGAACATCTAGGCAGGAGCATCAGGCAGAAACATCAGATGGTAGTAGTAGTAGGTAGGAGCATTAGATAGAAGTAGTTATTAGAAACATAAGGTAGGAGCCTCTACAAACACCGTGCTGGACTTGCCCCCTGGCACTGGCCTGTTACGGGTGAGGCACTAAAGGCTAAGAAGCAGCACTGGAGCTCTTTAGTTATGGAGACTATTGCCATGACCACCCCTTTGAGGGAGTTCCAGTTGGAACAGGCATCAGAGATGTAGATATATGTAGATAGTATGAGAAACAAGAATTTTTTAAGGAAGGATGGTGGTACAAATTAAATGGTTTTAGTCTTGCAGAAGAATCATCTTAAATATGCATCACTTCTCTCAATATGGTGACAGGCTATGTAAAATGTCAATCCCAATATCTCTCACACCCAGATTACTGTAATTTGTTCGCTTCCAAAAGACTGTCATAACCTGATCCCATTCCTCCATGTCTTCTATTAGTTTTCTTGCAATTGGGTGAAGTGAATTTCAGTAAAAATGTACTGTACATGGGCAAAGCTAGTTTATCTCACACTTGTTGTAAGATATTGCAACAATGTACAGCAAATGTGCAAAGTTGGTTTATTTACCTCATTGTAAGATATTGCAATCTTGAATATATTAATTTCTCTAAAAACTTAAGCATTTTCCAGAAACATATTTGGGTATAGTGCAAGTCCCTCTGGCAGGTCATTTACATATATAAAGATTAGCAGCAACCCCAAGACTATGCCTGTGGGACATCACTCATTACTCTAACCCATTTTGAAAAGTTACATTTAGAATTCTCTGCTGTGCCAACAGCAAAGGTCATTAGCAACATTTCCACTACAAACGTAGCCACTGAAAAAGTGTCTGTATCTATCTGTATCTGTCTGTATCTCCCCTATCCCTGGGGATAGGGGTGAAAGAATACTTTCCACGCATTCCTCACGTGTCGCAGAAGGTGACTAAAGGGGATGGGAGCGGGGGGCTAGAAACCCTCCCCTACTTGTGTCTTAACTTTCTAAAAGGGAAAACAGAAGGAGTCACGCGGGGAGTGCTCATCCTCCTAGAAGGCTCAGATTGGGGTGTCTAAATGTGTGTGGATGTAACCAAGATGAGAAAAAAGGAGACAGGTAGTATATTTGAGGAAAGGAACCTGGATGTTCTGGCTCTGAGTGAAACGAAGCTCAAGGGTAAAGGGGAAGAGTGGTTTGGGAATGTCCTAGGAGTAAAGTCAGGGGTTGGTGAGAGGACAAGAGCAAGGGAAGGAGTAGCACTACTCCTGAAACAGGAGTGGTGGGAGTTGGTGATAGAGTGTAAGAAAGTAAACTCTAGATTGATATGGGTAAAACTGAAAGTGGATGGAGAGAGATGGATGATTATTGGTGCATATGCACCTGGGCATGAGAAGAAAGATCATGACAGGCAAGCATTTTGGGAGCAGCTGAATGAGTGTGTTAGTAGTTTTGATGCACGAGACCGGGTTATAATGATGGGTGATTTGAATGCAAAGGTGAGTAATGTGGCAGTTTAGGGAATAATTGGTGTACATGGGGTGTTCAATGTTGTAAATGGAAATGGCGAAGAGCTTGTACATTTGTGCGCTGAAAAAGGACTGGTGATTGGGAATACCTGGTTTAAAAAGAGAGATATAAATAAGTATACTTATGTAACTAGGAGAGATGGCCAGAGAGCGTTATTGGATTATGTGTTAATTGACAGGCCCGCGAAAGAGAGACTTTTGGATGTTAATGTACTGAGAGGTGCAACTGGAGGGATGTCTGATCATTATCTTGTGGAGGTGAAGGTGAAGATTCGTAGAGGTTTTCAGAAAAGAAGAGAGAATGGTGGGGTGAAGAGAGTGGTGAGAGCAAGCGAGCTTGGGATGGAGACTTGTGTGAGGAAGTACCAGGAGAGACTGAGTACAGAATGGAAAAAGGTGAGAACAAAGGATGTAAGGGGAGTGGGGGAGGAATGGGATGTATTTAGGGAAGCAGTGATGGCTTGCGCAAAAGATGCTTGTGGCATGAGAAGCATGGGAGGTGGGCAGATTAGAAAGGGTAGTGGGTGGTGGGATGAAGTAAGATTATTAGTGAAAGAGAAGAGAGAGGCATTTGGGCAATTTTTGCAGCGAAATAATGCAAATGAGTGGGAGATGTATAAAAGAAAGAGGCAGGAGGTCAAGAGAAAGATGCAAGAGGTGAAAAAGAGGGCAAATGAGAGTTGGGGTGGGAGAGTATCATTAAATTTTAGGGAGGAAAGTTGTTAGAAGCAGTGAAAAGTTTTTATCGAGGATGTAAGGCATGTGTACGTGTAGGAAGAGAGGAAAGTGATTGGTTCTCAGTGAATGTAAGTTTGCGGCAGGGGTGTGTGATGTCTCCATGGTTGTTTAATTTGTTTATGGATGGGGTTGTTAGGGAGGTAAATGCAAGAGTTTTGGAAAGAGGGGCAAGTATGAAGTCTGTTGGGGATGAGAGAGCTTGGGAAGTGAGTCAGTTGTTGTTCGCTGATGATACAGCACTGGTGGCTGATTCATGTGAGAAACTGCAGAAGCTGGTGACTGAGTTTGGTAAAGTGTGTGGAAGAAGAAAGTTAAGAGTAAATGTGAATAAGAGCAAGGTTATTAGGTACAGTAGGGTTGAGGGTCAAGTCAATTGGGAGGTGAGTTTGAATGGAGAAAAGCTGGAGGAAGTGAAGTGTTTTAGATATCTGGGAGTGGATCTGGCAGCGGATGGAACCATGGAAGCGGAAGTGGATCATAGGGTGGGGGAGGGGGCGAAAATTCTGGGGGCCTTGAAGAATGTGTGGAAGTCGAGAACATTATCTCGGAAAGCAAAAATGGGTATGTTTGAAGGAATAGTGGTTCCAACAATGTTGTATGGTTGCGAGGCGTGGGCTATGGATAGAGTTATGCGCAGGAGGATGGATGTGCTGGAAATGAGATGTTTGAGGACAATGTGTGGTGTGAGGTGGTTTGATCGAGTGAGTAACGTAAGGGTAAGAGAGATGTGTGGAAATAAAAAGAGCGTGGTTGAGAGAGCAGAAGAGGGTGTTTTGAAGTGGTTTGGGCACATGGAGAGAATGAGTGAGGAAAGGTTGACCAAGAGGATATATGTGTCGGAGGTGGAGGGAACGAGGAGAAGAGGGAGACCAAACTGGTGGAAAGATGGAGTGAAAAAGATTTTGTGTGATCGGGGCCTGAACATGCAGGAGGGTGAAAGGAGGGCAAGGAATAGAGTGAATTGGAGCGATGTGGTATACCGGGGTTGACGTGCTGTCAGTGGATTGAATCAAGGCATGTGAAGCGTCTGGGGTAAACCATGGAAAGCTGTGTAGGTGTGTATATTTGCGTGTGTGGACGTATGTATATACATGTGTATGGGGGGGGGTTGGGCCATTTCTTTCGTCTGTTTCCTTGCGCTACCTCACAAACGCGGGAGACAGCGACAAAGTATAATAAATAAATAATAAAAAAGATCTTTTGGAAGGAGGTAAATAAAGTACATAAGACAAGTGAACAAATGGGAACATCGGTGAAGGGGGATAATGGGGAGGTGATAACAAGGAGTGGTGATGTGAGAAGGAGATGGAAGGAGTATTTTGAAGGTTCGTTGAATGTGTTTGATGATAGAGTGGCAGATATAGGGTGTTTTGGACGAGGTGATGTGCGAAGTGAGAGGGTTAGGGAGAATGATTTGGTAAACATAGAAGAGGTAGTAAAAGCTTTGTGGAAGATGAAAGCCGGCAAGGCAGCGGGTTTGGATGGTACTGCAGTGGAATTTATTAAAAAAAGGGTGTGGGCTATAGATAGAATTGTGTGGAGGAGGGTGGATGTGCTGGAAATGAGATGTTTGAGGACAATATGTGGTTTGAGGTGGTTTGATTGAGTAAGTAATGAAAGGGTGGGAGAGATGTGTGGTAATAAAAACAGTGTGGTTGAGAGAGCAGAAGAGGGTGTTTTGAAATGGTTGGTCACATGGAGAGAATGAGTGAGGAAAGATTGACAAAGAGGATACATGTGTCAGAGGTGGAGGGAACGAGAAGTGGGAGACCACATTGGAGGTGGAAAGATGGAGTGAAAAAGATTTTGAGCGATTGGGGCCTGAACATGCAGGAGGGTGAAAGGCGGGCAAGGAATAGAGTGAACTGGATCGATGTGGTATACCAGGGGTCGACGTGCTGTCAATGGATTGAATCAGGGCATGTGAAGCATCTGGGGTAAACCATGGAAAGTTCTGTGGGGCCTGGATGTGGAAAGGGAGCTGTGGTTTCAGGCATTATTACATGATAGCTAGAGACTGAGTGTGACGTGCTGTCAATGGATTGAATCAGGGCATGTGAAACGTCTGGGGTAAACCATGGAAAGTTCTGTGGGGCCTGGATGTGGAAAGGGAGCTGTGGTTTCGGGCATTATTACATGACAGCTAGAGACTGAGTGTGAACGAATGGGGCCTTTGTTGCCTTTTCCTAGCGCTACCTCGCACACATGAGGGGGTAGGGGGAAGTTATTCCATGTGTGGTGAGGTGGTGATGGGAATAAATAAAGGCAGACAGTATGAATTATGTACATGTGTATATATGTATATGTCTGTGTGTGTATATATATGTGTACATTGAGATGTATAGGTATGTATATTTGCATGTGTGGACGTGTACATATGTATATACATGTGTATGTGGGTGGGTTGGGCCATTTCTTTTGTCTCTCTCCTTGCGCTACCTCGCAAACGCAGGAGACAGCGACAAAGCAAAATAATAAAAAAAAATAATAAATATATATATATTTATTTTATTTTTTTTCTTTCTTTTTTTCCTTTTTTTTTATCATTTACAAGCCTCTTGCACAGGACAGTATGAAGGCTTTTTAAGACCCAAGAAAATCAAAGTCCACTTACATATCTCTTCTTTCTAAACTAATTCTTTCTGAACAAATACTCATTTTTCCTTTCTGAACAACCAGTTATTTTTCCTTTCAAAGTGCTCATCCAATTGCTTTCTGATAAATTTGTCTCATACTTTACATACAGAGCTTGTCTATAGACTAGGAAATGTTCCTTACCACCTGCCTTAAAAATTGGCACAACATATACTCTCTCGCAATGCTTTTAAAATGATTTCTCTTTTTCAAGTTCTAAAAATCTTAAATGGTCTGTTTAAAGCTTCAGCACACAAGACAAAATATCATCAAGGCCTTATACAGACCTACTTAAATTTAGCCAAAATAGCTTGATGCTTTCCATGATCCCTTTCTCCTCCTATGCAATTATTTCTGCGCTGGCAGTATCATAACCTTCGCTTGAGTATATTTTGAAACCTTGTCTTTAGTTACTCATGTATTCTTACCCATTTTCAAAAATGCTTCCCTTTCAGTCTTTCAGTCTGACTGTACTTTAGCTAACAACTTGCTTCTCTTGAATTTGTGAAAAATGAGGATTTTCATATGCCTTGTCCACAATTTTCTTTCTAAAATCTTCCTGTTCTTCCTTCCTCATTATACTCTACCAATTTCTTGCTCTATTAATTGTTTCATATGCTAGTTGGCTACTGTACCATCTCTATCATCTCTAAAGTACCTCTACTTTCCTGGCCTCCTAACATCTGTTGAATGATGTTTCTCTCTTCTCTGACCCAACGTCCAAGTATCCCATGGTCATATCTTCCCAGGTTACCGTATTTCTTCTTACTATATTTACAAGGCTTACATGATAACTATTTGTGATTACTATTTGTGTGTTAAGGTGAAGAGTTTAACACTTGTGATACCCTGTCTTACAACCTTGTATAAATAAGTACCATGTCTTGGGTCAAAACGAGTCTCGGATAATGATCTGTAATGTAATACATTCTTAAAATAAAAGCAAACATTTTTAATGAAACTTCATATGACAGCAAGAGAATGGATGTTGACAAATGAAGCCTTTTCTTCATCTGTTCCTGGCACTACTCACTAACACAGGAAACAGTGAACAAGTATGTTCCTAGTTATACCTCACTATTACGGGAAACAGCAAACAAGTATGAAAGAAGAGATAGAAAGATATTCCTTCACCAATATGGTAAGTATATTGATGGCACAAGTTTAAAGTTCTCAAATTCTACATACCTGCCCTTACACCATCCAAGGTCCTTTGAACTTCCCATGATCATGACTTTTTGTTGATCAAATATAGACAAGGTGAGAATATCCTGAGTTTTGTCACCCTGTCTGCAAAAGACAAACTCTACAAAGCAAATGATTTACCAATCATATTAACAACCTAAAGAATCAATATATCATACTCTTTATAAATCATATATACACAATTTACTTCTTATCCAACAGCTAATAATAAGGGCTCTGCAAATACAAACTCATGACTGCATTCTTAAGAATCTTTTTATCACTACCGCTCAAAGACATAATGTATTTCTTAGTCTTTTCATAACCATCCACCTCTGAAAATGATACTCAAATACAATCATCCAAAGCATTCAAATTTTGGCACATTTCCATGAGTCAAAGCCTCATAGGGTGACAATCCTGCAGAAAACAATCTCTATGTTAGTTCATTTGAAACTCTTTGGAAAGTAACTATCTTTTTACTGTAGCACCTGTCACAATTTGAAAGAAAATGTCTTCTACTTGCAACATTAAGAAATAATATTATTCCTAATCTGTCCCCAAAACCCAAACCCAACCAACTGTCACCCACCACACACAGTTTCTCCCCTAGAACTCCATCCGTCACTGCTCTCACAAGTTCTCTCCACAGAGTAGTTCTTCCCTAAGTAACATCAATCAGAACTATTCCATAATTTCCTTATGCTGCAAACATTGCTCACATTACCTACAACATTAGAATTTCTCTTACATTTTTCACTGTACTTCGCATTATAGTAACTTCTTTTTCCATGCACTTACTGTATATTATCATTTTCTCAACCTATTTATCTACATCTCTGATGCCCATTCCCTTCGACAACTCCCATGAAGGGAAAAGGCCACAGCAAAAGTCTCCCCTTATCCCTGTCCTAACATGCTCCCTTTGCATAGATCCATCCATTCTTCCTGACCATTCTCCTCCCTCTAGTACTCTTCCTTTCTATTTCTCCTTGTCACAATTGGTCTTCCTCTGACACCAACCCCTTTAATCTATCATACACTCTCCATGTACACTCCCTATCTTGAATTCTTTCTACAGGAACAAACCATCTCAAAGTAATACATTTCACCCTCTCTACCACTCCACAATCCATTCCTGAAATACCAAATCTCTCATACATCCCCTTCATTTCTTTCTTCATTCCATCAAGACACACCACATGTTTCTCTGAAATAGCTCATTTCCACTGCCTGGATCCTGGACCTGTGTAACACATTCCAAGTCCATGTTTCAGCTGCACAGGTCAGAGCCTTTCTTTACTTCCATGCTGAAACCTCTACCCTTCATTATTCTATTATGAGACCCAATGACTCTTTTTCCCTCCACTACATCTCCCTTATCTCTCCTTTCATCTCACCAAAGTTACCTAAGATAACTCCCACATACTTAAATATTGTCACCTCTTCCAATCTTTCTCCCCCATATCTATAACACAGTTCAGTACTTTCTCTCTCACTCTATAGGATATTGCAAAATCTACACTTTCACCCTGTTTCTTTTCAAAAACTATTACTTCACTTTTAACTGCATTTAGATTCAACTGCCTATGTTTACACACATCATAAAACACACAACCTTCTGCAACTCCTCTTCACCCTCAGCAAAGTATCATCCGTAAACAGGCTTGTCACTAACCACCATACCTCAACACCACATTCCATTTATGCATCCCCTTTCCCCAGTTTTGCCTTCATTTCTCCTATCACTCCATTCATATATGTATTAAAAAGGTATGGTTACACTAAATAGTCCTGCCTCACACCTACATATATGCTGGAACTTTTGCTCAACTCTCCATCCACTTTTACACATGCATTTGCTCCTCTATAGAAGGTTTTCACATCATCCAACAATTATCCCCCAACCTATATATCCTTAACGAATCCCGTAAAGTATCTCACTCAACTCTAAAATGTGCTTTCTCCAGATCCATAAAAACTGCATATAGCTTCTTATCTTTTGCTGGCTACTTTCCCACAGGTATCATTACTGCAGAACACTGTGATCCATACATCCCCTACCTTTCCTAAAACCCCCATGCTCCTCACATATACTGCACTTTTCCTAAAACCCCCATGCTCCTCACACATAACGCACCTTTCCTAAAACCTCCATGCTCCTCACACATACTGCACCTTTCCTAAAAACCCCATGCTCCTCACACATAACACACCTTTCCTAAAACCCCCATGCTCCTTACACATAACGCACCTTTCCTAAAGCCTCCATGCTCCTCACACCTACTGCACCTTTCCTAAAACCCCCATGCTCCTCACACATACTGCACCTTGCCTAAAAAACCCCATGCTCTTCACACATACTGAACCTTTCCTAAAAACCCCATGCTCCCCACACATGCTGCACCTTTCCTAACACTGCAATGCTCCTTACACATACTGCACCTTTCCTAAAACACCTATGCTCCTCACACATACTGCATTCAATCACTTCCATCACTCTATCAATTAACTCCCTTGCATACACTTCTGGTATACTTAACTGACTAATTCCCCATAAAAGGCGATGCTTATCATTTGGAAGTGGAACTAAGACATGTCAATCCATGTTTGTTTGAATAAGAAGTATAGCATCAGTTCATATGATCTCATTCATGAACTTACAGTTGCAGATAGTAAGATAAAGTTATGACAACTCATCACAGCTATTTTGCAAATAACTTCTACATGCTTTCCCTGTGGTAAGGAAGAAAGAATTCTACCTCCATGTTCTGCATGTCATACAAGACAATTATGAAGGGCAAGAGCAGGGGGCTGAAAACCCTTTTCTCGTATTTCAGTTTCTAAATGACAGAATAGATGAAGGAGACAAGCACGGAGTGCTTATCCTCCATGGAGGCTCAGGCTGGAGTGTCTAATATATGTATAAGGATGTAATGAAGATGAGAAGAAAGGAGAGATAGGTAGAATGTTTGCGGAAAAGAATCTGGATGTTTTGACTGAGTGAAATAAAGCTCAAAGGAAATGGGGAAGAATGGTTTGGGAATAACTTAGGGATAAATGCAGAGATTGTTGTGAGGGCAAAAGCTAAGGAAGGGATAGCACTAACGCTGAAGCATGAGTTGTGGAAATGTGTGAAAGTGTAGAGAAGTGAGATCCAGACATGTGGGTAAAATAAAAGTGGTTTGTAAGAGATTAGTCCTTATGCACCTTGCCATAAAGATGAGAGGCAAGTGCTTTGGAAGCAGCTGAGAGAGTGTCAGCAATTTTGATGCAAGAGACTGGGTATAAGGTATTAGTGAAGGGTGATATAAATGCAAGAGTGAGTAATACCTGGGGTATTTAGAGAGGTGAATAGGAATGATGAACAGCTTGTAGAGTTGTGTGCTGAAAAGGACTGGTAAATGGGAATGTCTGGTTTAAAAAGAGGGACATACATAAATAAACATCGGTGAGTAAGAAAGATGATAGGAGGGCATTTATGGATTACATACTATTATCGTTGTCAGATAGGGGCAGCAAGGGTGAAGAAATGTATGGATTTTTGCAAAAATGGAAACGGCAGGAGTGAAAGGAAAGTAGTGACTCTCTTGGGTCGCGCCGGATTATCGCTCGCTCTTATAAAGCTCAAAAAGCCGAGTAATTCGAGTGATTGCATACCCCAAGCCCTAGCTCCGTTGGTTGGTTATCCAGTACATTCCAACCAACAGCTGAGAGTCGGAGGTTGTCCAGCTACGTTTACTGGTATAGCAGGGCAACTACTAAAGGGTAATCCCATGGGCTGAAGCACAGCGGCAGAGGCGATCGTCTGACTGCAGTCCTCTGCTTCCTTCGGGCAGCAGCACTGTGCGACCAAAACCGAAGCGTCTACCTTTGTCACGGGTTTTCGCTTGGTTGACACCCGTCACGCTTAACCCATTCTTAGTTAAATAGCGTACCAGCCTCTGTTGGTATGTCGGGTGCCAGCAATAACCACGTGGGAACAGTCGACGACCGTTCACCCACTTGCCCACATTGTGGGAAGACCTTCGCCAGCTTTCAGGGCCGTAGGGTCCATGAGAGGCAGGCGCATGCCGGCTCCTTTCATCAGGAGCTGGCAACGAGACACGTTCTGTCCAAGGCTCGATGGTCTGATGATGAGGTTGAGCTCCTCGCCAGGGCTAAGGCCGGGATGGCAGCTGGTCCCTCACTAGTTGCCGGGCAGGGCCTGAACCAGCGGTTGCGGGAGATTGTCCCTTCTAGGACGGTCGAAGCGATCAAAGGGCTCCGACACAAAGTGTCATATAAGTCCAGGGTTCAGGAACTGACCTTGAACTTAAACCTGATCCAGGAAACTGGTGAAGGTGAGGTGCTGGATGGCTCGCCGATTAGGCGGCGTGTCCCCGCCATAACGAGAAGTAACATGCGGGATGACACAGAGGGGGAAGCACCACGTACAGGGATGTACGCGTGTGCGGAACCCGGCGGTGAGATGACCATTCCTCCCGCGGTTTTATCCGTCCCAGCCACTCCGCGGATCCCCCAACCCCAACAAATGATTACTTCCTTTATGGCGGAGACTGTTGCCTACTTCGACTTGTTACTACTCGACCCCACAAGGACATCGTGGGGCGAGGACGTCCTAAATGTTGCCCTGGACCATTTGCGTCAGGGTGACAGCCTCACCGCCGCCAGGGCCGCTGCAAAACACGCATCGAAGATGCTAAGTTCTTGCAGCCCGCCCCAAGACCGCCCGGATCGTGGTGAAGGTGGTTCAAGGCAGTCAGCGAACCAGGGCTGTGCACGCCAAGCGGAGGAGACACCTTTGCGCGGGAATCGGCTTAGAAGGGAGCAATACCGCAAAACACAGACTCTATCGAGAAAATAGGTCTTTGGCTGCTGGACAGATCCTCAAAGGTGATTGGGAGGTACCGCCAACTTCGGTTGGGCCGGACCGCCTCATTCCTTTCTGGGGGGCTCTCTTCTCTTGACCATCTGAGCCGGACGAACGTGTCATTACTGACTACGACCAATATAGTGAACAAATGGCAAGAGTTATAACCATAGACCAGGTTGCACATCACCTTAAGGTGACTCAAACATCTGCCCCTGGACCTGATGGAATGACGACGCGGTTACTGAAGTCCATTCCTCCGAGGGTACTGGCTAAGATGTTCAACCTTTGGCTTGCTACGTCTGCACTGCCAGAGCCATTCAAGGCGAATAGAACGTTGCTGATACCAAAGGTCCCTAACCCTACCGAGCCCAAGGACTACCGCCCAATTACAATCTCATGCGCGGTAGTCCGACTGCTCCATAATATACTAAGCAGCTGCATCTCTAGCCTAATCAAGATCGACGAGGCTCAAAAGGCATTTGTCCCAGTCGACGGATGCCTTGAGAACTTGACAATCTTAGATGTGATCGTTGGTCGTGCGCGAGCACACGCCCACGGTGTGCACCTGGCATTCGTAGACATGGCAAAAGCGTTCGATAGTGTTAACCATAGCACTATCGAACGTGCCATGTCGCGGAAGGGCATTCCTGCCTTAGTCAGGTCATATATTATGTCGACGTACGACCGAGCCTTCACTTAAATCGAAGGCAGCGAAGAGATGTCGGAGAAAATTTATATGACTCGTGGGGTCAAGCAGGGCGACCCATTATCGCCGATGCTCTTCAACCTGGTGATTGACGAGGGAATCACTAGGGTGAAGGAGACCGGCGTAGGGGCAAAGTTAGGTGACAAGACCGTATCAGCATTGGCTTTCGCTGATGATTTGGTTCTGGTAGCGCAGACGCCCACTGGCTTGCAAAAGGCAATGGACGTCATGGCTGAGACCCTCGCGGGGGGGTGGGCTTCAAGCGAACCCAGGGAAATGTCGTACCCTCAGCATGGAGGTTGATGGCAAGTGAAAGACTTGGTACGTCAATAAAAATAGGACGTATCAAGTCTTGGGCTGCACCGTCGGCTCCATGAGTGCTGAGGACGAATATAAGTACCTCGGAATTCTCGTCGGGGCCGGGGGTCGCCGAAAGTCTTATGGGGCCTTGCTAGAAGAGGGGCTAAGAAACATCACCAGAGCCCCTCTAAAACCCCAACAACGAATTGCGCTGCTGCTAGAACATCTGATCCCCAAGCTCATGCATCGACTTGTGTTGGGGGAAGTATATAAGACACAGTTAGCACGCATGGACAGGCAGGTGCGAGTGGCGGTTCGCCGCTGGCTTCGCCTAGCCCATGACGTGCCCTGCGTATTCTTCCACTCGACATCTGGAGATGGTGGGCTGGGCATACCAGACTTTGTCTCAACCGTCCGGCTAAACAAACAAGCGCGGTTTGAGAAACTTCTCACCTCGTCTGACCCAGGAATTCAGGCAGCTGTTCGGGAGCCTGCAGTCTTGAGCAAACTGCAGCGCTGGTCCGGACCCGCATGCATTGCCGGTCGACAGGCGGGAAGTAAGACCGAACGTCAGCACGTATGGCGTGCCAATCTAATCAGCACTGTTGACGGTGCGGCTCTCGCTCCATCTACCACCATGCCTCAAGTGAGTAGATGGGTGAACAGCAGGAACCGTTTCCTGTCTGGTGCCGATTACGTGAAGGCCGTTCAAGTGCGGATAGGCGCCTTGCCCACCCCTGCCAGGGCGTCCAGAGGTCGGCCCAAAATAAACGGCCTCTGCGACACCTGTCAGAAACCGGCTACATTGGGACACATCGCTCAGATGTGCCCGCGTACACATGGGGGTCGGGTCAAGAGACACGACAATATCTGTGCATTTTTGGCTGGGCGTCTGAGGCAAAGGGGTTTTCAGGTGTCCTGCGAGCCCCGCATTCCGATTGTGGGGTCCTTTAGAAAGCTGGACATCGTAGCTTCTAAAGGCACGGAGACCTATATTATAGACACCCAGGTTTCCGGTGTTCACTTCCCGCTTTCGGCTGCACAATCTTACAAGTGCAGCTACTATGGTACCCTGGAAGTCTTGCAAGGCGTACGGGAATACACAGGTAAAGACACCATGCATGTTACCTCAGCTACTCTGAGTTGGCGAGGTGCATGGTGTCAAGAAAGCGTGAGTGCTCTCAGGGGGTTAGGGCTGACGTAACGGGACCTAGAGGTGTGCAGTGTCAAAGCCCTAACCTGGACGCATTCCCTTCACAGGATGTGGTCCAAGAGCACAGGTTAGTAGTCAGAGCCTGCCTCAAACATCTGGTGTCGGCCCACCGGGCAGGTGCAAGGTCATCTCCCCCTTGTCGGTTTGGGGTGTGCGGGATTAGGCTGTTCTCCCGTGGCCCCCACAGGCAGGTACCAGTTCCTGAGGGCGGGTTGTCGGGCGGGATGGTGGACACCTAGGCAGGGTTGCCCATTGCTCCCGTGCGACGGCCGCACCGGAAGGTGAGCGGTGCTGGAAGGTCGCTGTGCTGAAGTCGGCAACCTAAGTCGAACGGGCCCAACAGAGTCCGAAACATCCTCTAACTGCAACCTCAAACTTATCTTGAACTTTGCTATCAGCATTCTGATCTACAATCTTCCTCTTATAGTATCCATACAGTTTTCTTATTAACAACTTCTTTCACTTTCAATATGTAGTGTTAGCCGACGATTTAAGACCTTTGCACAGTAGTTAGATCTTCCCCATCGCACCACTACTAATTGGCAAGTTTGGAAAAAAAAAAAAAATAAGCGAGCTTGAAAAAGAGATGTGTCTAAAGAAATTTCAGGTGAGAATGGATGCAGAATGGCAAAAGGTGAGTGAGAGTAAACAAAGCTAGGGGGTGGATGAATGGGATATATTCAACTAAGCAGTGCTTGCATGTGCAAGAGAATTGTGTGGCATGCTCAAGGTGGGCAGACGAGAAAGGCTAGTGTGAAGGGATGACAAAGTAAAGTTGCAAGTGTAGGAGAAAAGAGAGAAGAATGGGTGGTACTTACAGGGTAGGAGTGCAAGTGACTGAGAGATATACAAAAGAAAGGCAGGAGGTCAAGAGGGAGGTGCATAGTGTGAGTAAGAATTAGTAAACTTTAGAGAAAATATGTTCTGGATGGAGGTTAGTAGAGTTAGAAAAACATGAACAAATGGGAACATCAATGAAGGAGGCAAATGGGGAAGTGGTAACAGGTAGCGAAGAGATGAAAAGGAGACAGAATAAATATTCTGAAGTTTTGTTGAATGTGTCTGAGGATACAAGGTGGAAGCTGTAGGTTGTTTAGGTCAGGGAGGTAATATGAAGTGAGGGAGTCATGGAAAGTGATCCAGTGAAGAGAGACGAGTTGGTGAAAGCCTTGTGTTAGGTGAAATGTGGCAAGGCAGCTGGAGTGGATGGAATTGCAGTTGAATTACTTAAGAATAGGGTTGACAGTGTTTTTTACTGATCAGTTCAGATTTTCAATAAATGTGTGGATCATGGTGAGGTGCCTGAGGATCCACAGAATGCATGTATAGTCCTACTATATAAAGGCAAAGGGAACAAAGTGAAAGCTCAAACTACAAAGTATAAGCTTGCTGAGTATACCTAGTAGGTTGTATGGGAAAGTGGTGATTGAATAGGTGAAGGCATTCACAGAGTATAAGAATGGGAAGGAACAATGAGTTTCAGGAATGATAAAGGATGTGTGGATCAGGTGGCATTTATGGATTTGGAGAAAGCACTTGATGAGGTTGATAGAGATACCTTGTGGAAGGTCTTGCAAATATATGGTGTGAATGGAAAGCTATCAAAGCTGTGAGTTATCATCAAGACTGTAGGTCATGTGTGCAAGTAGGAGGAGAGGAGGGTGAGTGGTTCCAGGTAAAGGTGGATCTGCAACAAGGGTGTGAAGTCACAATAGCTGTTTAAATAATATATGGATGGGGTAACGAAGAAGGTAATTACAAGGATCTTGGAGACAGGGGCAAGCATGCAGTCTGGAGGGGGTGAGGGGAGGCCTGGAAAATGAGTCAGTTGTTGCTTGTTGATGACCCAGCACTGGTGGCAGACTTGAGTAAGAAACTGCACAAGTTGGCATCTGAGTTTGGGAGTGTGTGTGAAAGAAGGAAGTTGAAGGGAAATGTGAACAAAAGCAAAGTTATAAGATTTATCAAGGCAGAGGTGCTGATTTGTTGTGGTGTGAGTTTCAATGGAGAAAATTCGGAGGAGGTGGAGTGTTTTAGAGTGGACAAGGCATTGAATGGAACCATGGTAGCAAAAGTAAGTCACAAGGTGGGTGAGGGGACAAAGGTTCTGAGAACAGTGAGGAATGAGTGGAAAGAGAGAACGTTTTCTGGAAGGGCAGAAATGGGTATTTCTAAAGGTATAGTAGTCCCACAATGTGAGGCATGGGCTGCAAGTGAGAATGTGCAGAGAAGAGTGCATGTGTTAAAATGAAATGTTTGAGGACAATGTGGTGTGATATGGATTGATCAAATAAGAATGACAGTGTGAGACAGAGGTTTGATAATAAGAAGACTGTAGTTGAAAGAGCTAAAGAAAGTGAACTGAAATGGTTTGGAGATATGTAGAAAATGAGAAGCTGACAAATAGGATATAGTATATGTGTCAAAAGTGGAGGGGAAAAGGGAAAGGGGAGACCAAACTGGAGACGAAGAATGAATGAAAAATATTTTGAGCGATCAGAACCTTAACATGCAGGTGGGTGAAAGGCATGCAAGAGATAGTGTAAATTGGAGCAATATGCTGTCAATAGACTGATTAAGGGCACATGAAGCAGCCAGGGGAAACAAGAGGAAGGTCTGTGGGGACTGGTTGTAGAAAGGGGACAGTGGTTTTGGTACATAACACATAACGTGAAAATAGATGCAAGTGAATGAGGCCTTTTCTTTGTCTGTTTTTGGCGCTAATGTGTGAAAAGGTGAATAAGCATGAAAAAGAAAGACAAATGCACTACAGAAAACCATTTTCTCAGGTGTTTTCAATTTCCCACATGAGACGAACAAATGACTGAGCCTTAGAGGAAAAAATCTTCACTTGGCTCTTTCTTCAGTTCCTTCTACTATAGAGTAATAAAGGAGGGAAGGATTTCCATCTCCCTGCTCTTTCCCCTCATAGTTGCCTTATATCATAAGCAAGAGATATGTGTGCAGTATTCTTTCTTGCCTATCCTCAATCATCATACATAATATACACACTGCCTTTTCAAGTTTATTGATATTATTAATGAGAAATAAAAGGCTTAAATATATAAAAAAAATTAATACATCTAGTGGGAGAATTTCTAACGTTATAAACAGATAATACACTCAAAGGAAAGAAAAATCAGGATGAATTGTCATTTTAGTCATGGCTGTGTTGCAGCAGATTTCATCACAAAGATTGTAATGATAAAAAACAATGACACGTTCTTTACCTGTCCTTCATGATCTGTGGGTTGAGAATACCCACAACAGTACCCACACTGCTCTTCCACAGAGCCTTGTGAGCTCCTGAGAAGAGGAAGAGAGAGATAGTTTTGGTACAATCTGTCAAGTCACTCAGCTTCCATATAGAGTACTGGGAACCCTGGAAAATATATGAAAATGACAAAACATCTATGCTTCCAGTCACTTCAATGCAACACTGGAAAGGGCAAGTTAGGAAAAGATCCATTTATACTACGAATGATCTTTCCTAAAATTAAAAATCACAGCCAAAGCAAAATCTCTACCATGCACTTTTATTCTTGCTTATATCCAAGAATACATACGTTAATGACCTAACAGCAATCCTTTATAAATGCACAAGCAAGTTCTGCAAATTTCTAATGGCTAACATAACAGTGATGCAGACAGTGACTGAAAGCATAACAAAGAATAAGTACCGGAAAAAATAACATGATACTTTTTTGTTTTCCTGGATAGGGCAAGCTGATAGTATTTGTTCCAGCATGTTTTGTCTAAATATCATTTTTAGACCTCAATTGCATGTTTACTAAAAGTGGAGGAGTGCAAAACTAAGAACTTGCCACAAATTAATGGCAAACATTTGATCATTAAACTACTACGGAACACAATTTGGAAGGCAGTGAACACTAATTCTTAAACTACAAACTAATACTAAACATGATTAGGAAGGTACATAACAATCCAAATACATTATGTCTGTAAGCCATATCTTTGCTTGCATGTGTAACAACTTCCATACCGTGCTCAGACTCTAGCAGATATGAATCATTTCAATACTTTTATGAAAAGGGCACACGAAGGGCATATGAGGCTGCCATGATAAACTAAGAAATGATCCACAGAACTTGGCTGTAGATGGGATGCTTTGGTTTTGGTACATAATAAAAGACAGCTAACAAGAGTATGTGCAAATGAGGTCAATGTTTGTTTCTGATGGTACATACCTTGCTACAGTGAAGGAGGCAATCAGGTATAAAATCAAGATAATATTCACTCCTGTATAATCTATACAGTAATGATTAGCATTAAGTGGTGTTCCATACATGAAAATTATGGAAATGCTATATACATACGACATCCAAAATTCATCCATAACACCTAACTTGGGTGAAGATGATGCACACCAAATGAAACTTGAAATTTACAGATCAATGAGAAAGGCATTACCCCAGTTCACAGTTGACTATTAGCTTGTTGGATGTAATACAGTATATGAAGTGAAAAATTAAGGAGTGCCTATACAGGTAAAAGATCTCCCATCAGAATATCCATGGCACAAAAGCATCCAAATTTCAAATTCCTGCACGAAGAAAATTCCTGCCAAAAAGGCTGATGAATTTTCCCTTTTCTTCCCCTGTAATGTCATTCAACCCCTAGCAATTCAACATCTATTTAATTGGCAATCTCTATCTTACTTTACATTATACTTGATGGAAGGAGACTAGGCTGAATTTTAGGTGAATTTGGGGAAGAGCAGTGTGGTTTCAGAAGTGGTAGAGGATGTGTGGATCAGGTGTTTGCTTTGAAGAATGTATGTGAGAAATACTTAGAAAAGCAAATGGATTTGTATGTAGCATTTATGGATCTGGAGAAGGCATATGATAGAGTTGATAGAGATGCTCTGTGGAAGGTATTAAGAATATATGGTGTGGGAGGCAAGTTGTTAGAAGCAGTGAAAAGTTTTTATCGAGGATGTAAGGCATGTGTACGTGTAGGAAGAGAGGAAAGTGATTGGTTCTCAGTGAATGTAGGTTTGCGGCAGGGGTGTGTGATGTCTCCATGGTTGTTTAATTTGTTTATGGATGGGGTTGTTAGGGAGGTGAATGCAAGAGTTTTGGAAAGAGGGGCAAGTATGAAGTCTGTTGGGGATGAGAGAGCTTGGGAAGTGAGTCAGTTGTTGTTCGCTGATGATACAGCGCTGGTGGCTGATTCATGTGAGAAACTGCAGAAGCTGGTGACTGAGTTTGGTAAAGTGTGTGAAAGAAGAAAGTTAAGAGTAAATGTGAATAAGAGCAAGGTTATTAGGTACAGTAGGGTTGAGGGTCAAGTCAATTGGGAGGTGAGTTTGAATGGAGAAAAACTGGAGGAAGTAAGTGTTTTAGATATCTGGGAGTGGATCTGGCAGCGGATGGAACCATGGAAGCAGAAGTGGATCATAGGGTGGGGGAGGGGGCGAAAATTCTGGGAGCCTTGAAGAATGTGTGGAAGTCGAGAACATTATCTCAGAAAGCAAAAATGGGTATGTTTGAAGGAATAGTGGTTCCAACAATGTTGTATGGTTGCGAGACGTGGGCTATGGATAGAGTTGTGCGCAGGAGGATGGATGTGCTGGAAATGAGATGTTTGAGGACAATGTGTGGTGTGAGGTGGTTTGATCGAGTAAGTAACGTAAGGGTAAGAGAGATGTGTGGAAATAAAAAGAGCGTGGTTGAGAGAGCAAAAGAGGGTGTTTTGAAATGGTTCGGGCACATGGAGAGAATGAGTGAGGAAAGATTGACCAAGAGAATATATGTGTCGGAGGTGGAGGGAACGAGGAGAAGAGGGAGACCAAATTGGAGGTGGAAAGATGGAGTGAAAAAGATTTTGTGTGATCGGGGCCTGAACATGCAGGAGGGTGAAAGGAGGGCAAGGAATAGAGTGCATTGGAGCAATGTGGTATACTGGGGTTGACGTGCTGTCAGTGGATTGAATCAAGGCATGTGAAGAGTCTGGGGTAAACCATGGAAAGCTGTGTAGGTATGTATATTTGCGTGTGTGGACATATGTATATACATGTGTATGAGGGTGGGTTGGGCCATTTCTTTCGTCTGTTTCCTTGCGCTACCTCGCAAACGCGGGAGACAGCGACAAAGCAAAAAAAAAAAAAGAAAAAAAAAACAATTAAAAATAAAGTCTCAAATGTTTCACATGCAGCAGTACTGGGTACATTTATTTACATTGCGTACATATACAGTAACATTTAAAAAACTAAAAGACTTCAGCGCAAAGATAAGTATCTAAGATCTATTAAAATCTGAAATTCAAATACTGACTGGTTCAAAAGAATTTTGAATGGAGATCTATTTATTCAGTATTCATATGTTATCTAACATTTTGGATATGGGCTGAGGTTGTGTATGAATGATCCAAGAGGATGTGTGTCCCTGATCTACTCCATGAAATTGGAAGCAGAATTAATAATGACAAACTAGAGATCTAACGAAAATGTACTGTATGTGAAATATTTCATAAACAAAAAAATGTGTATTGAACAGGAAAAAAGTGGTTATGCTACATACAATTATCCACATTACAAAAGTCTTTTGAAATTCAAATATTAGGAGTGTAGTGAAGATATGGATACATGGACATACTTTTGGGTTTGGATGTGGAAGTATGAAAAATTTAAAGGTGGGAATATGGTCAAGCAGGTGTAAAAGACTGAGATGCACTTACATATGCAGTTGTAACATTGGAAGTACATAAATGAGAAGGTGGGACCAGGAAGGTATGAAGATGGGACTTAAGAGGGTTAGCATTTTGGAATATTTGACTGTCTTTTGATCTTTATCTTTTGACTTTGTATTCTCCTTTTTCACATCTCTTTTCATTACTTCCTTGGACTTTTCAATTACATATTTGACAACAGTTGTCCTCTCAAAGTTTAATCAAAACAGTCTCATTTGTCTTTAATAATAACATCGTCATCACCTTCATCATCACAGTCACCTTCTGACTGATTTATTTCTACCCTAAGAAATTACCATCATCTGGTTCCATATATAATAGAATCCTACAAATCCATTTTTTCTGTCATAACCTGTTACTCTGATAAAGGAGGGTAATGCAAACTCAATCCACATCCTCTACATCTATTTCAAAGACTGATGTCTCTGCTAACTTATACTACTTGTTACAAGTTTACATTCACTGATTTAGCAAATAATACTGAGAAAGAGTAACAACAAAGGAAGGAAGAGAAAGAGAACAGAAAAAGAGGTGCAATAATAACAGAAATAATAATACTTTTTTTTATTACGACACTTAATTGCCATCTCCTGTGTCAGCGAGGTAGCGCAAGCAAACAGATGAGGAATGGCTCAACCCACCCACATACATATGTATACAAATAAACACCCATACACGCATATACACATACATATACATTTCAATGTATATATAAAAAAATACATACACAGACATATACATATATACACATGTACATATTCATACTTGCTGCCTTCATCCATTCCCAATGCCACCCTGCCACACATGAAATAACATCCCCCTCCCCCACCAGCGAGGTAGCGACAGGAAAAGACAAAAAAGGCCACATTCGTTCACACTCAGTCTCTAGCTGTCATGTGTAATGCACCCAAACCACAGCTCCCTTTCCACATCCAGAACCCACAGATCTTTCCATGCTTTATCCCAGACGATTCACATGCCCTGGTTCAGTCCACTGACAGCACGTCGACCCCAGTATACCACATTGTTCCAATTCACTCTGTTCTTTGCACACCTTTCACCCTCCCATACGTTCAGGCCCCGATTGCTCAAAATCTTTTTCAATCCATCCTTACACCTAAAATTTGGTCTCCCACTTCTCCTCATTCCCTCCACCTCTGACACATATATCCTCTTTGTCAATCTTTCAGCACTCATTCTCTCCATGTGTCCAAACCATTTTACACACCCTCTCCTGCTCTCTCAACCACACTCTTTTATTAACACACATCTCTCTTACCCTTTCTTTACCTACTCGATCAAACCACCTCACACCACACAACCCTTTCTGTAGCCCATGCCTCGCAACCATATAACACTGTTGGAACCACTATTCCTTCAAACATACCCATTTTTGCTCTCAGAGATAATGTTCTCTCCTTCGATATGTTCTTCACCACTCCCAGAAACATTGCCCCCTCCCCCATCCTGTGACTCACTTCCACTTCCATGGTTCCATTCACAGCTAAGTCCACTCCCAGATATCTAAAACACTTCTCTTCCTCTATTTTTTCACCATTCCAACTTACATCCCAATGAACTTGTCCCTCAACCCTATTGAAACTAATTACCTTGCTCTTATTCACATTTACTCTCAACTTTCTTCTTTCACACACTTTACCAAACTCCATCACCAACTTCTGCAATTTCTCAGCGAACAACAACTGACTCACTTCCTAAGCCCTCTCATCCCCAACAGACTTCATACTTGCTCCTCTCTCCAAAACTCTTGCATTTATCTCCCTAACAAACCCATCCACAAACAAAGTAAACAACCACAGAGACATCACGCATCCCTGCCACAAACTGACATTCACTCAGAAACAATCACTTTCCTCTCTTCCTATTAGTACACATGCCTTACACCCTTGATAAAAACTTTTCACTGTTTCTAGCAACTTACCTCCCATGCCACATACTCTTAAAACCTTCAACAAAGCATCTCTATAAACTCTATCATATGCCTTCTCCAGATCCATAAATGCTACATATAAATCCATCTGTTTTTCTAAGTTTTTCTCACATACATTCTTCAAAGCAAACACCTGATCCACACACCCTCTACCACTTCTGAAACCACATTGCTCTTCCCCAATCTGATGCTCATTACATGCCTTTACCCTCTCAATCAATACCTTCCCTTAGAATTTCCCAGGAATACTCAACAAACTTATGTCTCTGTAATTTGAACAGTCACCTTTATCCCTTTGCCTTTGTACAATGGCACTATGCATGCATTCCGCCAATCCTCAGGCACTTCACCATGATCCATACATACAATGAATATCCTTACCAACCAATCCACAACAGTCACCCCATTCTTTTATAGATTCCACTGCAATACCATCCAAACCCACCGCCTTGCCCGGCTTCCATCTTCTGAAAAGCTTTCACTACCTCTTCTCTGTTTACCAAACCATTTTCCGACCCCTCTCACTTTGCACACCACCCGAATCATAACACCCCACATCTGCCAGTCTATCATCAAAGACATTCAGCAAACCTTCAAGATACTCACTCCATCTCCTTCTCACTTCAACACTACTCGTTATTACCTCCCCATTTGCCCCCTTCACCAATGTTCCCATTTGTTCTCTTGTCTTACACAGTTTATTTACCTCCTTCCAAAACATCTTTTTATTTTCCCTAAAATTCAATGATACTCTCACCCCAACTCTCATTTGTCCTCTTTTTCACCTCTTGCACCTTTCTCTTGACAATAACAATAATAATAATAATAATGATAATAATAATAATAATAATAATGACAGGATTGGATGAAGGCAAGCAAGTATGAATATGTACAAGTGTATATATGTATATGTCTGTGTATGTATATGTATGTATATACTGTTAGGTATATGTATGTACATATTGTTAGGTATTTGTGCGTATCCGGGCATTTAAGTATATATATGTGTATATGAAAGGAAGGGCCATTCTTCGTCTGTTTACTGACATGGGAAACAGGGATTATGTATAATATATAATAAAAACAGTCATAATAATTAAAATAACAATGTGAAGATGTAAAAGTTGCACCATGAAAATAGAATGAGAAGAAAAACAAAGACAAGACAAAGAAGGTGCATAATATATATTCTCCCCACTTTAAACTGGGGTGGGATAATGTCCATGATGAGATCATCATATTCAAACTGACCTTTTGTGAAGTTTTAGGGTCACTCTTTGAAACTACAACTCCAATAGTGACCCAGTCTCCCTCTATATCTCCACCTCGTAAATGCAAGTTAATAGTGGACATGCGAACCATCTTTCGTCCTTCCATCCTCTCACGCATCACATCTCCAGACACTAATGGATTACTGCAAGCAAGAGTGTAAAAATTCATAAATTCTAACGTGATCTGAAGCAGTTACAATTTTTTTCAAGATATACAATACTAAGTGAAACATACAAAGCCTTACAATATATAATTATCAAAATACAGGAGGTAAAAATATTCATATGGTCACAGCACATACTGCTATTGTGCTAAAGGAATGCATTCTTGGAAAAGTTTCTACTTTACAAATCCATCTCTTTTCCAAACTATCTATCTATATCTCTGAAGCCAATTTTCTCTGGGAACCCCCATCACAGTAGTGGCCACAGCAAAAGAATCTCTACTCTTTTCCTGTCCTTACATGCCTTCCTCACATGCACCATTCCACACGCTCCAATCCAGTTGGATTCGTAATGAGTCAGTGCAAAGCAAGCATGAGCAGGTCCAAACCTAACAGCCAAACTCACACTCAGGATCCTTTAGCAAATATCAAATGCAGATGGGTTTTTACATGCCAGAAAATGTGCACATGGCTAATCCCCAAAACATTTTGGAATATTCTACATTTGCTATACTATATCTACTGTTTGATGCAGCAAATACAAACTACTGAATACAATTTCTGAAGAAATGAATGTTTCCATTTGAAAATGTTAATAAGCATGGCCTCAATTACTAGATGGATGACTATGAACACAAAGAACTGTAATCAACATTGGCTACATAACCAACTGATAACTTTAAACTCAATTTAAGTTGTGCACAGATATTGTGTTAATCCCTTTTATGATATGACACAGAAGTTTGAGTCGACAAAATGAAGAATGGACTAACAGTGGAAAGATAAAAAAAAAAAAAGAGCTGAGAAATTAATATATGATAGAGGCATCAAAATAGCAAAGCAAAGAAAATTAATAAAGGAATATTGAATGGGACTATTAGCAATAAGGTGAAAAAAAAAGAAGGAAAACTGAGCTTCAATGCAAGAACAGACTAAGGTCCATATAAAACCTTCCAATGTTTAAGATAAGGGTGTTTAAGAGAAAATACTTCAGGAATTCTACAATAAGGAAATTCTTTATTAGCTGTGGATAAAAAGATGGCTCTGAGAGCTGGCTGCTTGTGTGCCCACACCACAAGTTTCACACAATACTTGGCAGGCTGATGTGTTACATGATTATTGCGTGGTCGTCAGCAATTCAAGGGTGTGTTGTTTTGATACCTGCTTCTTTCCCTACACATCAAAGCTTTGGAGCTCTATATCCTCTCATGTCTTACCCAATAACTATGACCTTGCACATTTCAAAAGACACATTTTTCACTTTCTCAAAAAAAACTTCATTACTTACCCTTCTCTTTTCTTTTTCCATTTCATAATTCTCTCTATATTTCAATTAAAGCCTGGCCTTGACGTGGACCTTCATCCATGACTGGAGTCTTCGACAAAAAAATTAACCATCCCACCAGCATTTAATTTTCACAATGGTCTGCATGCACTTATACAGCTTATTCCTGCAGAATCTTTATCTTTTGTATCTCTATAAACTTCTCACATATATTCATTTAATGAAATAAAACACAACTTACATAATTCTAATTCCTGAATACTGGTCCACTGTAACATTTTTGTCACAGTCTGTTAAAGAAGTGGTGGTTCCTTTCAAAGAAACCAAAGATCCATCGGTTTTCTTCCAGCCTGAGCTCTGTTGAGATTTTTCCTTAACTCTTGCCAGTATTTCATCTTTCCTGTCATTACGAGGTTGTCCTGACTCACTAGAGATACGCTTCTTAATTTCACGTCCACAGCTGTTGTATCGTTGCTCAAAAGGGTTCCTGTTGTCTTCTTCATCTTCAGAATCTGTATCACCTGCATGTAATTCAGTCTTCTTATTAAGATTATTGTATAGCTTTGATTCTTCCTGAGCAGACAAAGTTCTCACAGTACGCTTTGGTTCATGGGTAACACTGGTTAATTTAGTAAACTTTTTGCTTGCCGATTTGTCCTCTGAGTTAAGTTTTTTCTTTTTTGATAATTGTTCACGAAGATGCTTCATACGTTCCTCCATTAGCTGCAATTCTGCTTCAAGAGGATCATCAACTTCTGTATCACTTTTAACATTCTTTTTCTGTATGTTATCCAAACCTGTGAAGCCTGATAGCACAGCATCAAATTCTGACTCTGCAGTGTCTGAGGCTGTAGGTTGGTCTTCATCATCTGACAAAACCAATCCTAATTCTGCTATACTGGCATCTGTGACCTCTGCACTAACGGACTCTTCTTTCATTACATCCTTAGAATCATCTTCCAACATTGTAGTAAGGGTGTTTAGGTCCCCCTCCGTTGTATGGTTCTCTGTTGCTGTCCAGTCCTCATCCAAAAGAGCAGTTAAGGAGTCCAAATCGTATTCTGTAATGAAAGGATATTAAATGCTTTCAGTTGGTCTACCGAAATAATGCCTGAATAAAAAATCAGATAATACAGAATTACAAATCATCAGAAAGATACAAGGTACAAAGCCATGGATGTAATACAAAAGTTTGCACAAGATTTTACAGCTCAGTGTTAAATGATCACAAAGGAAAATAAGTCACCAACCACACCAATTATATCATTAACACAAAGAGGATAGGGGAGAAAGAATACTTCCCACACATTCCTCACGTGTCATAGAAGGGAACTAAAGGGGACGGGAACAGGGGGCTAGAAACCCTCCCCTCCTTGTATTTTAACTTTCTAAAAGGGGAAACAAGAAGGAGTGAGAGTGCTCATCCTCCTCGAAGGCTCAGATTGGGGTGTCTAAATGTGTGTGGATGTAACCAAGATGAGAAAAAAGGAGAGATAGATAGTATGTTTGAGGAAAGGAACCTGGATGTTATGTCTCTGAGTGAAACGAAGCTCAAGGGTAAAGGGGAAGAGTGGTTTGGGAATGTTTTGAGATTAAAGTCAGGGGTTGGTGAGAGGAAAAGAGCAAGGGAAGGAGTAGCACTACTCCTGAAACATGAGTGGTGGGAGTATGTGATACAGTGTAAGAAAGTAAACTCTAGATTGATATGAGTAAAACTGAAAGTGGATGGAGAGAGATGGGTGATTATTGGTGCATACGCACCTGGGCATGAGAAGAAAGATCAGGAGAGGAAAGTGTTTTGGGAGCCTCTGAGTGTGTTAGTAGTTTTGATGCATGGGACTGGGTTATAGTGATGGGTGATTTGAATGCAAAGGTGAGTAATGTGGCAGTTGAGGGAATAATTGGTGTACATGGGGTGTTCAGTGTTGTAAATGGAAATGGTGAAGAGCTTGTAGATTTATGTGCTGAAAAAGGACCGGTGATTGGGAATACCTGGTTTAAAAAGAGAGATATACATAAGTATATGTATGTAAGTGGGAGAGATGGCCAGAGAGCGTTATTGGATTATGTGATAATAGGTGTGCAAAAGAGAGAATTTTGGACGGTAATGTTCTGAGAGGTGCAACTGGAGGAATGTCTGATCATCATCTTGTGGAGGCGAAGGTGAAGATTTGTAGAGGTTTTCAGAAAAGAAGAGAGAATGCTGGGGTGAAGAGAGTGGTGAGAGTAAGTGAGCTTGGTAAGGAGACTTAGTGTGAGGAAGTACCAGAAGAGACTGAGTGCATAATGGAAAAAGGCAAGAGCAAAGGACGTAAGGGGAGTGGGGGAGGAATGGGATGTACTTAGGGAAGCAGTAATGGCTTGTGCAAAAGATGCTTATGGCATGAGAAGCGTGGGAGGCAGGCAGATTAGAAAGGGTAGTGAGTGGTGGGATGAAGAAGTAAGATTATTAGTGAAAGAGAAGAGAGAGGCATCTGGACGATATTTTCAGGGAAATTGTGCAAATGAATGGGAGATGCATAAAAGAAAGAGGCAGGAGGTCAAGAGAAAGGTGCAAGAGGTGAAAAAGAGGGCAAATGAGAGTTGGGGTGAGAGAGTATCATTAAATTTTAGGGAGAATAAAAAGATGTTTTGGAAGGAGGTAAATAAAGTGTGTAAGTCAAGAGAACAAATGGGAACATCAGTGAAGGGGGTTAATGGGGAGGTGATAACAAGTAGTGGTGATGTGAGGAGATGGAGTGAGTATTTTGAAGGTTTGTTGAACGTGTTAGGTCATAGAGTGGCAGATATAGGGTGTTTTTGGTCGAGGTGGTGTGTGAAGTGAGGGGTTTAGGGAGAATAATTTGGTAAACAGAGAAGAGGTAGTAAAAGCTTTGCGGAAGATGAAAGCTGGCAAGGCAGCGGGTTTGGATGGTTTTGCAGTGGAATTTATTGAAAAAGGGGGTGACTGTGTTGCTGACCAGTTGGTAAGGATATCTAATGTATGTATGACTCATGGTAAGGTGCCTGAGGATTGGCGGAATGCATGCATAGTGCCACTGTACAAAGGAAAAGGGGATAAAGGTGAGTGCTCAAATTACAGAGGGATAAGTTTGTTGAGTATTCCTGGGAAATTATATGGGAGGGTATTGATTGAGAGGGTGAAAGCATGTACAGAGCATCAAATTGGGGAAGAGCAGTGTGGTTTCAGAAGTAGTAGAGGATGTGTGGATCAGGTGTTTGCTTTGAAGAATGTATGTGAGAAATACTCAGAAAAGCAAATGGATTTTTATGTAGCATTTATGGATCTGGACAAGGCATATGATACAGTTGATAGAGATGCTCTGTGGAAGGTATTAAGAATATATGGTGTGGGAAGAAAGTTGTTAGAAGCAGTGAAAAGTTTTATCGAGGATGTAAGGCATGTGTACAAGTAGGAAGAGAGGAAAGCGACTGGTTCTCAGTGAATGTTGGTTTGCGGCAGGGTTGCATGATGTCTCCATGGTTGTTTAATTTGTTTATGGATGGGGTTGTTAGGGAGGTGAATGCAAGAGTTTTGGAAAGAGGGGCAAGTATGCAGTCTTGTGGATGAGAGAGCTTGGAAAGTGAGTCAGTTGTTTGCTGATGATACAGTGCTGGTGGCTGATTCGGGTGAGAAACTGCTGAAGCTATTGACTGAGTTTGGTATAGTGTACGAAAGAAGAAAGCTGAGAGTAAATGTGAATATGAGCAAGGTTATTCAATACAGTAGGGTTGAGGGACAAGTCAATTGGGAGGTAAGCTTGAATGGAGAAAAACTAGAGGAAGTGAAGTGTTTTACATATCTGGGAGTGGATTTGGCAGTGGATGGAACCATGGAAGCGGAAGTGATTCACTGGGTGGGGGAGGGAGCGAAAGTTCTGGGAGCGTTGAAAAATGTGTGGAAGGCGAGAACATTATCTCGGAAAGCAAAAATGGGTATGTCTGAAGGAATAGTGGTTCCAACAATGATATATGGTTCCGAGGTGTGGGCCATAGATAGGGTTGAGCAGAGGAGGGTGGATGTCTTGGAAATGAGATGTTTGAGGACAATAAGTGGTGTGAGGTGGTTTGATCGAGTAAGTAATGAAAGGGTAAGAGAGATGTGTGATAATAAAAAGTGTGTGGTTGAGAGAGCAGAAGAGGGTCTTTTGAAATGGTTTGGTCACATGGAAAGAATGAGTGAGGAAAGATTGACAAAGGATATATGTGTCAGAGGTGGAGGGAACGAGGAGAAGTGGGAGACCAAATTGGAGATGGAAAGATGGAGTGAAAAAGATTTTGAGCGATCAGGGGCCTGAACATGCAGGAGGGTGAAAGGCGTGCTAGGAATATAGTGAATTGGAACAATGTGGTATATCGGGGTCGACATGCTATCAATGGATTGAACCAGGGTATGTGAAGTGTCTGGGATAAACCATGGAAAGTTTTGTGGGGCCTGGATGTGGGAAGGGAGCTGTGGTTTTGGTGCATTATACATAACAGTTAGAGACTGAGTGTGAACGAATGTGGCGTTTGTTGTCTTTTCCTAGTGCTACCTCGCACGCATGCGGGGGAAGGGGGTTGTCATTTCATGCGTGGAGGGGTCGCGACGGGAATGAATAAAGGCAGCAAGTATGAATTAATTACATGTGTATATATGTGTATGTCTGTGTATGTGTGTATATATATATATATATATATATATATATATATATATATATATATATTTTTTTTTTTCATACTATTCGCCATTTCCCGTGTTAGCAAGGTAGCGTTAAGAACAGAGGACTGGGCCTCTGAGGGAATGTCCTCACCTGGCCTCGTTCTCTGTTCCTTCTTTTGGAAAATCAAAAAACGAGAGGGGAGGATTTCCAGCCCCCCGCTCCCTCCCCTTTTAGTCGCCTTCTACGACACGCAGGGAATACGTGGGAAGTATTCTTTCTCCCCTATCCCCAGGGATATATATATATATATATTTTTTTTATATTTTTATTATACTTTGTCGCTGTCTCCCGCGTTTGCGAGGTAGCGCAAGGAAACAGACGAAAGAAATGGCCCAACCCCCCCCCATACACATGTATATACATACGTCCACACACACAAATATACACACCTACACAGCTTTCCATGGTTTACCCCAGACGCCTCACATGCCTTGATTCAATCCACTGACAGCACGTCAACCCCGGTATACCACATCGCTCCAATTCACTCTATTCCTTGCCCTCCTTTCACCCTCCTGCATGTTCAGGCCCCGATCACACAAAATCTTTTTCACTCCATCTTTCAACCTCCAATTTGGTCTCCCTCTTCTCCTCGTTCCCTCCACCTCCGACACATATATCCTCTTGGTCAATCTTTCCTCACTCATTCTCTCCATGTGCCCAAACCACTTCAAAACACCCTCTTCTGCTCTCTCAACCACGCTCTTTTTATTTCCACACATCTCTCTTACCCTTACGTTACTCACTCGATCAAACCACCTCACACCACACATTGTCCTCAAACATCTCATTTCTAGCACATCCATCCCCCTGCGCACAACTCTATCCATAGCCCACGCCTCGCAACCATACAACATTGTTGGAACCACTATTCCTTCAAACATACCCATTTTTGCTTTCCGAGATAATGTTCTCGACTTCCACACATTCTTCAAGGCCCCCAGAATTTTCGCCCCCTCCCCCACCCTATGATCCACTTCCGCTTCCATGGTTCCATCCGCTGCCAGATCCACTCCCAGATATCTAAAACACTTCACTTCCTCCAGTTTTTCTCCATTCAAACTCACCTCCCAATTGACTTGACCCTCAACCCTACTGTACCTAATAACCTTGCTCTTATTCACATTTACTCTTAACTTTCTTCTTCCACACACTTTACCAAACTCAGTCACCAGCTTCTGCAGTTTCTCACATGAATCAGCCACCAGCGTTGTATCATCAGCGAACAACAACTGACTCACTTACCAAGCTCTCTCATCCCCAACAGACTTCATACTTGCCCCTCTTTCCAAAACTCTTGCATTTACCTCCCTAACAACCCCATCCATAAACAAATTAAACAACCATGGAGACATCACACACCCCTCCCGCAAACTTACATTCACTGAGAACCAATCACTTTCCTCTCTTCCTACACGTACACATGCCTTACATCCTCGATAAAAACTTTTCACTGCTTCTAACAACTTTCCTCCCACACCATATATTCTTAATACCTTCCACAGAGGGGGGCCAGAAATCCTCCCCTCCTTGTATTAACTTTCTAAAATGGGAAACAATATATATATATATATATATATATATATATATATATATATATATATATATATATATATATATATTATCCCTGGGGATAGGGGAGAAAGAATACTTCCCACGTATTCCCTGCGTGTCGTAGAAGGCGACTAAAAGGGGAGGGAGCGGGTGGCTGGAAATCCTCCCCTTTCTTGTTTTTTTTTTCTTTTTTAATTTTCCAAAAGAAGGAACAGAGAAGGGGGTCAGGTGAGGATATTCCCTCTAAGGCCCAGTTCTCTGTTCTTAACGCTACCTCGCTAACGCAGGAAATGGCAAACAGTATGAAAAAAAAAAAATATATATATATATATATGTATATGTTGAAATGTATAGGTATGTATACGTGCGTGTGTGGACGTGCATGTATATACATGTGCATGTGGGTGGGTTGGGCCATTCTTTCTTCTGTTTCTTTGCGCTACCTAGCTAACATGGAAGACAGCAACAAAATATAATAATAATAATAATTATCTTTTTTTTATTATACTTTGTCGCTGTCTCCCGCGTTTGCGAGGTAGCGCAAGGAAACAGACGAAAGAAATGGCCCAACCCCCCCTACACAAATGTATATACATACGTCCACACACGCAAATATACATACCTACACAGCTTTCCATGGTTTACCCCAGACGCCTCACATGCCTTGATTCAATCCACTGACAGCACGTCAACCCCGGTATACCACATCGCTCCAATTCACTCTATTCCTTGCCCTCCTTTCACCCTCCTGCATGTTCAGGCCCCGATCACACAAAATCTTTTTCACTCCATCTTTCCACCTCCAATTTGGTCTCCCACTTCTCCTCGTTCCCTCCACCTCCGACACATATATCCTCTTGGTCAATCTTTCCTCACTCATTCTCTCCATGTGCCCAAACCACTTCAAAACACCCTCTTCTGCTCTCTCAACCACGCTCTTTTTATTTCCACACATCTCTCTTACCCTTACGTTACTCACTCGATCAAACCACCTCACACTACACATTGTCCTCAAACATCTCATTTCCAGCACATCCATCCTCCTGTGCACAACTCTATCCATAGCCCACGCCTTGCAACCATACAACATTGTTGGAACCACTATTCCTTCAAACATACCCATTTTTGCTTTCCGAGATAATGTTCTCGACTTCCACACATTCTTCAAGGCCCCCAGAATTTTTGCCCCCTCCCCCACCCTATGATCCACTTCCGCTTCCATGGTTCCATCCGCTGCCAGATCCACTCCCAGATATCTAAAACACTTCACTTCCTCCACTTTTTCTCCATTCAAACTCACCTCCCAATTGACTTGACCCTCAACCCTACTGTACCTAATAACCTTGCTCTTATTCACATTTACTCTTAACTTTCTTCTTCCACACACTTTACCAAACTCAGTCACCAGCTTCTGCAGTTTCTCACATGAATCAGCCACCAGCGTTGTATCATCAGCGAACAACAACTGACTCACTTCCCAAGCTCTCTCATCCCCAACAGACTTCATACTTGCCCCTCTTTCCAAAACTCTTGCATTTACCTCCCTAACAACCCCATCCATAAACAAATTAAACAACCATGGAGACATCACACACCCCTGCCGCAAACCTACATTCACTGAGAACCAATCACTTTCCTCTCTTCCTACACGTACACATGCCTTACATCCTCGATAAAAACTTTTCACTGCTTCTAACAACTTTCCTCCCACACCATATATTCTTAATAATAATAATAATAATAATAATAATAATTATAATAATAATTTTTTTTTTTTTTTAATTTTCCAAAAGAAGGAACAGAGAAGAGGGCCAGGTGAGGATATTCCCTCAAAGGCCCAGTCCTCTGTTCTTAACGCTACCTCGCTATCGCGGGAAATAGCGAATAGTATGAAAAAAAAAAATAATAATAATAATCATAATAATAATAATAATAACAAAGAGCTCTATAATACATATCTATCTATATCCCTAATATTCATTTGCTTCAGGAACTTCATAACTGGTGAACTCCAGTGACACAGAGGACTACTCCAGTGCAGTGTTTTCAGAGGCTCCTACTTAATGTTCCAAGAGAATATTTCTACCTAATGTGTCCTGCCTAATGTTCCAACTTACTACTTCAACCTAATGCTCCCACCTAATGTTCCTATCAACTTCTTCTACCTAATGTTACTGTCTAATGTTCATACCTACTAATTCTATCTATTGCTCCTACCATTTTGCCAAAAGGCAGGGCTACCACATAGCACTCATCACAAGAAAATCTAGAATTTTGAAGAATGAGCCATGTGAGTGAAGTGACAAGGAGGTCTTGCATGTTTGTGGACAACATGCCAGCAGTCCAAGCAAGAGCGGGGCAAAAAGAAAAGACAGCTACCTGGGTCTGTGGATTTTTTTCTTTTTGCAACTTGACCACTACTGAAGTGCTGATTATGCAGCCATCACTAACCCTCTCAATAACTAGGCAGGCAGCACCGGTAATAAACCTTCCTTGTTGGTGCCTGCCTACAACTACTATCTACCGCACTACAGTAACATGGTTTATATGTACAGTAACTTTCTAAGTGCCTTTGAATTATGCAACATCTAATTATGGATTACTTGCTTTATCCATAAAATTATAGAAATCAACAAGTTTCCTGCATCTTGTTGGTCATTAATTTCACCAGAGAATTCTGACTTTTTCCATGTAAAGTAAGCTAGATTAAGATAGGTCAAATTCTTTTGGGATTCATTGCTAACACAGATGCACCACAATATCTTCTATCATTTTTTTAACACAAATGTAATAAACAAAGGGACCATGTGAAAAATGCATTTAACAAAAATGTGGCCATGTGAACAAGTGCTCTGATGATGAGTCATAAATACAGCTTATTCACTTTACCTGCATCATTCTTATGTGTAGATTCACTAAGAGGTTATCATAATTGTCATGAAACATCCATATATACAGTATTTCAATTTGAGAGCAAAAGGAAAGGAGTTCTCTCTCCATCAGCAAATATATAAAAAAGTCTTTCTTTTCTTTCTTTTGCCTTACTCCTCCTCCCTCTATATGCATGTTCGAGTTATGATGATCCACTCATGTGAAAATGTGAGTTAAGACCGTTAAACCCAATATATGAAACGAATCTGTTTAAATGAGCAGGTGCCTATCATACCTGTTCAAATCTATTGTGTGAGTAATTTCAGCTGTGTGCTGGAGACCACTAAGACAGCTCAGCTGTGAGCTGGAGACCACTAAGACAGCCAGTTCCTCCTATGATGAATCATGATTAGTTTTTAGTCTGTTTTACAAGTTCTCATCCTCATATGTATGTTTTAATTTGTTATCTTTGTCCACCAGTACTACCTGTAGTAAGTTTTCCAAGCTACAAGTCTGCTGTCCTTTACTGTAATTCACAATTATCAATGATAACTAACCACTGTGATGAGCAACTTATACAATACATATAGTAAAGCGTATCTTTTATATATATTCATTTAACACATACTCTTCAGGAGGTTATTACCTAACACTTTCTTTCTTTAATACTATTTACCATTTCCCACGTTAGCGAGGTAGTGTCAAGAACAGAGGACTGGACCTTTGAAGGAATATCCTTACCTGGCCCCCTTCTCTGTTCCTTCTTTTGGAAAATTAAAAAAAAACCAAGGGGGAGGATTTCCACACCCCCGCTCCCTTCCCTTTTAGTCGCCTTCTACGACACGCAGGGAATACGTGGGAAGTATTCTTTCTCCCCTATCCCCAGGGATAATCACCTAATTACCGAATAATTACCTAACACATGAGCTAATAATCATTGGGGTATTCAGACAACACAGTACTGAAAGAGTGGCTTACTCAGCCAGTGAGTTAATATCATGATCAAGTCATAGGAAAAGTTGAATAATGAAAGTTATAGGAAATGCTTTTGGTTAAGAACTATAAAGATTTACCAGTAGGAAAAGTCAATTTAGAACACTTTGTAGGATGGGGTGCTAGACTTTATGAAGAAAGCTTTGCAGTGATTCTGAGCAGGTGAAGAGAAGAATTTCATTGCCAAATATGCTTTGTCCCTGATGAGATGGATAGCAAAATAGATATAAGCTGTGACTAGGAGATAACGATCTAGTAGAAGGGCCAAAGGACTCCATCTAAATTTCCTATTCTTGCAGTTGCTGGGAGAAGTCCTCATCTGATCTATTTCATAAAAGAAAAATGCAGTTTTCAGAAAAAAAAATGAGAAAGTATTAGGTGGTCTAAGAAGACCTGTTTCTTGTCTCCATTTGAAAATTATTACATTTTCCATAAAAATATGTGGAAAAACAAACTAACCTAAGAATTATAAGCAACAATCTTTAAAAGATGCTATAAGAAAATAACAAAACAGCACCATTTTTCCATACAAAGATCCTGGATGTGAGCTTCTGTATTCAAAACATAAAGCAATCATTGTTACTTTATCAAAATTTCTTTAAGATTATTAGGCTTAAATAAATGTAAATAAAAAGATGTTTTGGAAGGAGGTAAATAAAATGCATAAGACAAGGGAACAAATGGGAACATCAGTGAAGGGGGCTAATGGGGAGGTGATAACAAGTAGTGGGGATGTGAAAAGGAGATGGAGTGAGTATCTTATGAGTATTTTGAAGGTTTGTTGAATGTGTTTGATGATAGAGTGGCAGATATAGGGTGTTTTGGTCGAAGTGGTGTGCAAAGTGAGAGGGTTAGGGAGAATGATTTGGTAAACAGAGAGGAGGTAGTAAAAGCTTTGTGAAAGATGAAAGCCGGCAAGGCAGTGGGTTTGGATGGTATTGCTGTGGAATTTATTAAAAAATGGGGTTACTGTGTTGCTGACTGGTTGGTAAGGTTATTTAATGCATGTATGACTCATGGTGAGGTGCCTGAGGACTGGCAGAATGCTTGCATAGTGCCATTGTACAAAGGCAAAGGGGATAAAAGTGAGTGCTCAAATTACAGAGGTATAAGTTTGTTGAGTATTCCTGGGAAATTATATGGGAGGGTATTGACTGAGAGGGTGAAGGCATGTACAGAGCATCAGATTGGGGAAGAGCAGTGTGGTTTCAGAAGTGGTAGAGGATGTGTGGATCAGGTGTTTGCTTTGAAAAATATATGTGAGAAATACTTAGAAAAGCAAGTGGATTTGCATGTAGCATTTATGGATCTGGAGGAGGGATATGATAGAATTGATAGAGGTGCTCTTTGGAAGGTACTAAGAATATATGGTGTGGGAGGACTGGCAGAATGCTTGCATAGTGCCATTGTACAAAGGCAAAGGGGATAAAAGTGAGTGCTCAAATTACAGAGGTATAAGTTTGTTGAGTATTCCTGGGAAATTATATGGGAGGGTATTGACTGAGAGGGTGAAGGCATGTACAGAGCATCAGATTGGGGAAGAGCAGTGTGGTTTCAGAAGTGGTGGAGGATGTGTGGATCAGATTGTTAGAGGCAGTGAAAAGTTTTTATCGAGGATGTAAGGCATGTGTACGTGTAGGAAGAGAGGAAAGTGACTGGTTCTCAGTGAATGTTGGTTTGCGCCAGGGGTGCGTGATGTCTCCATGGCTGTTTAATTTGTTTATGGATGGGGTTGTTAGGAAGGTGAATGCAAGAGTTTTGGAGAAAGGGGCAAGTATGCACTCTGTTGTGGATGAGAGAGCTTGGGAAGTGAGTCAGTTGTTGTTCGCTGATGATGCAGTGCTGGTGGCTGATTCAGGTGAGAAACTGTAGAAGCTGGTGAATGAGTTTGGTAAAGTGTGTGAAAGAAGAAAGCTGAGAGCAAATGTGAATAACAGCAAGGTTATTAGGTACAGTAGGGTTGAGGGACAAGTCAATTGGGAGGTAAGTTTGAATGGAGAAAAAGTGGAGTGTTTTAGATATCTGGGAAGATATCTGGGAGTGAATTTGGCAGTGGATGGAACCATGGAAGCGGAAGTGAATCATAGGGTGGGGGAGGGGGCGAAAGTCCTGGGAGCGTTGAAAAATGTGTGGAAGTCGAGAACATTATCTTGGAAAGCAAAATTGGGTATGTTTGAAGGAATAGTGGTTCCAACAATGTTATATGGTTGCGAGGCGTGGGCTACAGATAGAGTTGAGCGGAGGAGGGTGGATGTGCTGGAAATGAGATGTTTTAGGACAATATGTGGTGTGAGGTGGTTTGATCGAGTAAGTAATGAAAGGGTAAGAGAGATGTGTGGTAATAAAAAGAGTGTGGTTGAGAGAGCAGAAGAGGGTGTTTTGAAATGGTTTGGTCACATGGAAAGAATGAGTGAGGAAAGATTGACAAAGAGGATATATGTGTCAGAGGTGGAGGGAATTAGGAGAAGTGGGAGACCAAATTGGAGGTGGAAAGATGGAGTGAAGACGATTTTGAGTGATCAGGGCCTGAACATGCAGGAGGGTAAAAGGCATGCAAGGAATAGGGTGAATTGGAACGATGTGGTATACCGGGGTCGACGTCCTGTCAATGGATTGAACCATGGCATGTGAAGCATCTGGGGTAAACCACGGAAAGTTTTGTGGGGCATGGATGTGGAAAGGGAGCTGTGGTTTCGGTGCATTATACATGACAGAAAGAGACTGAGTGTGAACGAATGTGGCCTTCGTTGTCTTTTCCTAGCGCTACCTCACGAACATGTGGGGGGAGGGGGTTTTCATTTCGTGTGTGGCGGGGTGACGACGGGAATGAATAAGGGCAGACAGTATGAATTATGTACATGTGTATATATGTATATGTCTGTGTGTGTATATATATATGTATATGTTGAGATGTATAGGTATGTATATGTCCGTGTGTGGACGTGTATGTATATACATGTGTATGTGGGTGGGTTGGGTCATTCTTTCGTCTGTTTCCTTGCGCTACCTCTCTAACGCGGGAAACACTGACAAAGTATAATAATAATAATATAATAAAAAATTAATATATATCATATAACCAGAAAATGCACCAAAACACATCTAAACTCTTTAAACAATTGTCACAGAATGGTGAAGTCTCAGGTATATGTAACTGAAACAAAACAGACCATTAGCAGCTCCATGACCACCAAACTTTCATTGCAAAAATTCTTCTAATTTCAAACTGCCATCTTGAATATAGGTGACAGTTGATTACATGTCATCTGTTAAAAGGATGTGTGGAGTGAAAATGGAAATGATGAATGCAAGTTATGGGTGAGAAGGAATGGGAAAAGAAGGATGTGCAATTCTGCTATCACCAAGAGTATGGGAAGGTGTTACAGAGCATAGATGGAATGGATCAAGAATAGTGCGGGTGAAAGGGAAGATGGAATTGTGAAGTATGCATGGGTACGTGTATATGCACCTGTGAATATGAAGACTGTATGAGGTAAGGTTGAAACAAGGATTATCTGGAGAAATTTAAATGATTGTATAAACAGTTTTGAGAATGAGAAAAACATGGTCTTTTGGATGATATAAATATGAAAATGGAATGTGATGAAATTGGTGAGATAGATGGTAAATGGGGATTGCCTGGAGTAAATGAGAATGGAAGTTATCTTGTGGATATTTGTGCTGAGAGGGGTATAAACTCCTTTTTCAGCACAAGATGATCTACAGACATACAAGGATGAGGAATGATGAAAGAGAAGAGCAAAAGGCTTGATTGGCTTTGTGGCAGTGGATGAAAGATTGAGAAAGGCTGTGCTAGATGCTAGAGTTGAGAGAGGATTCTTTGGAGACTCTGACCATATCACAGTTCTTGTGGGGATGAGGATCAGGAAGAAGTGGAGGTATGGTGTAAGGAAGATTGGAGAGGTAAAAATGTTGGCAACAGAGAAGATGAATCAGAAAAAATGCAGTTAGCAGTATGAGAGGAGGGTAACTTAAAGCTTAGATGAAAGTACAGTGAATGTAGGAATGTGGTCATGTGTGAATCAGGTATTCAAAATGTTTAGAGAAATACTATCAAGAGTTGTAGAATCAGTAGTTGGATACAGGAATAAAAAGGCAATGCATGGTGGGCAGAAGAGATTAGAAATGCTGTAGAAGAGAAGAAAAAGGCATATGGTATATTGCTCGATAGGAATGTACCAGTGGAGCTTTAGCAAAGGAGGAGGAAAGAATACAAAATATGTAAGTGGAATGGTAAGAAGCTGATAGGGGAAAACAAAGAAAAAGTAGATGATTTTGAAGGAAGTTAAGTGGAAAGTTTTGGGATAAGAAACTATACTCAAAGGAGGTGAAAAAAGGAAAGAAGTGGATGTAAGAGCGGAAATGTTGATTTGAGAAATAGGGAAAGGGAATTGCTGAATCACAAGGAAGTGAAATGAAGATGGAAAAAGTATTTTGAAAAACTGAAGAATGTGGGAGAAGGGGAGGCAGCAGTTGATACATGCACGGGTAGCGAGGAAAGTAGGAAGAGGATACAAGTGCAAGGACCTATAGCAAAATGAGAGGTAAGAAGGGCAATAATGAGGCTGAAGGTAGGGAAAGCACCTGGAGTGGATGGGATTACAGATGAGATGCTGAAGTATGGAGGAGAAAGTGTGATAGAGTGAATGCATCTTTGGTGTAAATTAGCATGGAAAGGGAAGGTTGTGCCTGAGAATTGGGTGAAAGTTATTATCATTCCTTTATTCAAAGGAAAAGGTGCAAATGATGGATGTAGCAGTTATAAGGGAATATGTCCATTAAGCATACCAGGAAAAATGCATGCAAGAATATCAATTGAAAGAGTGATGGCAATGACTGAATGCAGAATAAGTGAAGAGCAAGGCAGATTTAGGAAAGGTAGGTGATGTGTGGATTAGATTTTTGTAGTAAAGATGACCATGGTATTTAGCAAAAGGTAAGAAGTTGTATGCAGCTTTTATGGGTCTGGAGAAAGGATATATGGTATTGGGGGACAACTGCTGAATGGTGTGAAAGCCTTCTATTGAGGAGTAAAGGTGTGTGTAAGAGTGGATGGAGAGCTGAGCGAAAGTTTTGGGATACATGTAGGTGTGAGGCAGGGCTGTGTGATGTCAATGTGGCTCTTTAATATATACATATAAATGGATGGAGTGATAAGGGAGATGAAAGCAAAACTAGGAAAAAGGAGGGCAGAGATGGAATATAGCAGTAAAATATGTTGGCTAGTGGCAAGCCTGCTTGCAGATGATACTGTGTTGTTTGCTGAGGGTGAAAAGGAGTTGCAGGAGGTTGTAAATGTGTTTTATAATATGTGTGCAAGCATAGGCAATTGAAGGTAAATGCAAGTAAAAGTTAAGTAACGGTGTTTGAAAGGAAATAGAGTGAAAGCACAGATTTTGCAAAACCATCTAGTGAAAGAATAAAGTGTATTAAATTGTCCTGTGGATATAAGGGGAAAAGATTGGAAGAAGTGAGAGAATCTAAGTATCTAGGAACTGTCTTGGGTAAGTGTGGTGATATGGAAGGAGGGATTAGGGAGAGAGCAGTATACAGGGTAGAAGAGTCATTGGGTCCCTCAATAGAATAATGAAGGGTAGAGGTGTATGTAAAAGAAGAGAGGATTACGGGACAGCATAGTCCTCCCAACCCAGACCTATGTAGCCAAAACATGATCATGGAATGAGTCACATCAGTCAAGAATCCATGCTCTGGAAATGAGCTATTTGAGGAGAGCACGTAGTGTGACCAGATGGAATGAAGAAAGAAACGAAAGGGTGTATGAGAAATGTGGTATGGCAGGGAATGCAAAGGGAGTGAATTGTGGAGTGGCAGAATGGGTGAAACATAATACTTTTGGGTAGTTTGGACACATGGAAAGAATCAAGATTGGGAGTTTACAAAGAGTGTATGATAGTAAATTGAAAGGGGTTGGTGTGAGTGGACCACCACCTCTAACATGGGCAAACAGGGTGGAGGAATACTGGGCGGAGAGGAATAGTGGAAGAACGCATGAAATGGTGTATGCAAGGGAGGCATGCAAGAACAGGGGTAAGTGGAGACTTTTGCCATGCATCAGAGATATAGACAGATAGATAGAAATCCATAATTAAAAAAAGACACCAGGAAAGATAGATAGAAATCCATAATAAAAAAAGACACCAGGAAATCAAATGCTTAATTGTTTTTACTCAAAATTTAGGGTCACATGTAATCTTTAAGGTCACATTTTTTTTTGCTGGTTTGTAAGCGGATCAGGGTCATCAAAGAAGTAACTTATAGAAATGGAAGAAAATGGTGTAAAAAAGACTCCTTACACTTAGAACAAATGATTCAGGAGGGAAGTTTTATAAAACAATGACTAATCCTTTTATAACAAAACTGTGAAATGGGATACAAAGCCCAGCTTAAAATATGTATAATTAATACATGGAACATGCAGAAATTAACAGAGCATATGAAATCATCCTCTACATTTCCCTTAGCAGATACAATCTACCTCAATTTTGATGTTATCGAAACAAAAATATGTGAATGTCATCCTATCCTTTGAGTGGTGTGTCTTCATCTCAACTGAACAAAACCACTCACATGTAACAATTACTATCAATGTCAGTATAGTCTAAGCGTAACATTCAAAATCATAGTAAATGTAAGTTGTTACAGAGTGTTGGGTGAAATTTTCATTAGTTCTTTTGATTTCTATATGGGTTAAACCTACTTTACATTAACTGACCCCACATCTACCCTGATTTTCATAGCCATCTCCACTATCGTCTATTGAATCATCATATCTCATCAATGTTCTCAACCTGCGGGGAATTCCAGGAAATCAGGGGAATTGGGATTCTATTAACTTTTTGTTTATTGAATTATGTTTCAGTTTAGTTCTGTAAAATAAATAGTCATGAATATAAAAAAAAAAATACTGTAATCTTATTTGTTTTAAAATCTACCAACATTTTCTATTGCTATCAAATTTGCAAAACTCCACCATGAAAATAATCCAAGGAAATGTATATGTACTGATATAGAAAAAATAAAAGATTTTCATTATCATACGTACATCATTTGGAATGCACCTTTTGAGTCGGACAATCATGGAAAGAGGGGAATGACATGCTGACATACAGTGAAAAGGGTGGATGGGATAAAAAGGTTTGAGAATCACTGTTCTAGATCACTTCCTTCTACTTAAGAGTTAAAAATCCACTGATATGCTTCCATTTGTTGTTGCTTTGGTGTCCTTAAACTACCTATTTACTTTTTCTTTTGTTAAAGCCTAACTGACTGAATACCTTTACCCAAAGCCAATCAAAGGGATCAAGAATCCTGAATGAAGAACATAAAAATCCAAATAGGAATTTCTGTTACATGGTAAAGTTTTCTTAATGATTCGTTGGTTTGTTAGGTTTCATGAACAGACCTAAGTTGAAGGTCATTAAGCCTGCAACCCAATTTTGCTGTCAAATTCTCGTTTGAAATACATACTGGTTTTATTATGAACTTATAGCATCTAAATGAAATTCAATCAAATGGTTGGGTAGAAATTATGGTTCGAGGCAAACTCATATCATACTAATATACCATTAATAGTCCATGATACAAAAAACGAATTAAATATCATAAATCGTATCATTTTGATCTTATGTTAATGACTTGATGGTTTGCTTTGACTATATTATTTCCTTGTGATGAAAATGAACACGTCCGCTGTGCAAGAGACAATGATACATGGCTTGTACCTGCACCCATGCAAGAATATATTAATTTTTCAGTCTACAAAAACTATTTAGAACTTGCCTTAATCATTAAGGTTCCATTGGCATGTCCTTTGCAGGAGATACGTTAGGGAGAACTTTATTTAACTTGTAATTTGGGTTCCATTGGCATGTCCTTTTAAAAAGAAATACCATTCGGGGTCGACACTATAAAAAAAAAAGTCTTGTACATCCTTTACACATCCCCTTACCTTCTTCACAGTCTCCCATCTTTGCTTTTGGTGTAATTGAGACGTATTTCTCAGCTGAAGGGACTATAACATGACATAAAACATCCTGCGGTCGAGGTACAAGTTATCAGTGTTTACATGGAAGGCGGGAACTTCCCATTTTCGTGAGATGAATTGAAAATAATCAGATTATTTCAGGAAAATTAAAAAAATAAATAATTGTCTTAATCCCAGTGTGAAATATGATATTTACAAGCATACTACTACTAAATATTTCTAGATAATCAATCAAAACCTGCACCAATATATTCATTGTGTTGATATTTCTAACTGCTTTGCTACATGCCCTGAGATACTTAGCTTTTATCTCTATCACCTGTTATTAATTATATTTTTTGATATACCACTCATATTCCTATATATTTTCATCTCTAGTTTATGTTTATTTAAATTCAGGTGTGCGTTTCAAACTTGTCCATATTTTGATAATCTTTGCATTACACTGACACGGCTGTTCATCAGCTGTTCTCTGTACATTGGGAAAAATAATCATATGCAATGGATTTCAATATCTACCTTAATATCACAATTATCCCAGGCTCCTCATTCAACCACATACCATAGATGGATTATTTTTTTTCAATATTCTCAGCAGTATATCTATATGATTGAGGATGATTTAACAAAACGTTGATTTATTCATTTCAATTTTATTGGCATACTTTTCATACTGTATTATACAGTACCCAACTATATATGAAAATAAAATTACATATGCACATACAATAGTGAAAAAATACAGCATGAGCGCATTATGCTTGAAATTATCTTCTTTCAATATATTTAAGATTTAAATGCAAGAAAACACTGTTAATTTATGAATTACATGCACCCAAGCAAAGCAAAATTTAATTATAATCATTCAGTCATTCAAAAGTACAAGAACAAAGAAAGTTGTAAAAAAAAAAAAATGCAGTAAGATACACGAAGCATAAACAAACATACAAACCATGAAATAAAATGTACAGACATCACAAAGCAGAAGCAAAAAAAATAATTCATAAAGAAATAAAGATCATAACAAAACATTTACTCAGATTCCAAAGCAATCACAGTACACATAACAATGCTATGAAACAAATAAATTATAGAATAACCAAACACATAGAATGAGGATAAAGCAAAAGAAAATTAATATATTAATGTATATTACCATATATCTAGAAAAATCTTGGAAACCAGCAATATTGCAGCATTACAGAAATGGCAGAGTTTTAACAAACACCAATGTAAGAACTCTTTGCATCATTGGATTAAGAATATGAAATGTAGACTTCATGCAGAAAAGCAATGTATATTTCACTTTTCATGCAGTCTGAGAGAAAATGGGAAATAATATCCATATGAAAACCTAGAAAGCATATCTTCTAAAATTATTTTGATAACATTTGTTGGTAAATTGTGTAGAGATTTCGAAACTAATTAATATAAAAATCAAAACGACTTTACTTTTCTATATAAGCTGTAATTTCTGAAATGATATCATTGCATTAGTTAGACATATCACATATTACTGGAACATAACCAATGTTTACAATTTGCCAATCAAAGGACATTTATCAGCACCTGCCATTTCAGTGTCGTATGTGATATCAGTGGAACGTTATCAGGTTCTTTACTCTACGCATGTGGACATGACGTTGGAGGATCCATTTTTTGTTGTAAAAGAGTAAGTGAAATTATTTTTCTCGCCTTTTGGAACTTGTAACCCTATGACCTAAGAGGGAGGTATTCCATTGACGTTACCTGGCTAGGTGGAAGAGTAGTGTGAATGGGGGAAGACTGATAATGTATATAGAATTTGTATGTTAGTGCTCTATAAAACTACAGAATGCTGTTTTTTAATCATATTTCGTAAATGGTATCTGAAAGATGTGGGGTCAAGAATGTTTAACTGAGAGATCAAAGAGTTGTTCCTGTGGCATGTGTATCAACGTAATGTTGAAAAATCACGATCTATATTTATCAAAGTTGACAAAACATATTTCTAATCCTGATTTACCATAGATTCATTTTAATGACACGTATTTGAATTTTGATTAGTCGAGATATGTAATATATGGTATGAGAAGACATCTCATTCCTGTCCAGAGTTGGATAATGGACTTCAGAGCTTGTTTAATTTTGAATATTACGACAGATATGGAAGATATATTTGGTCTGGGTCTTAAGAAGTGTGACCTTTGTCATAATAAAGATAATGAAAATTGATACCCTTATGAAGGGAGATACTGAAATAGATGCTGGACTTAGTAATTGAAAATATATGTGTAATTCCACTTAAGCATTCCAGTATAGCATCACCACCTTTTTAACTTATGGCACTGGATAGAAATCGTATGAATCCTTGATTGGGAGGGGTAGAGATTAATCAGCAGCAGTTTTATCATTCTTCAGCGATGGACAAGGTGAGGGAAGAGGGTAGTGAAAATCAGGGAAAATATTAAGACATATATCATAAAAGTAGATGAAACACGTAGAAATCAACAGACCCTACAAAATGTAGCTCGTTGCTCATTTTGGATAGTACTTGAAAAATGCATGTCATGGTTTGTGTTCTGTCTAGGATGCAAGTGAGGTTTTTATAGGTTCTCTCGATTTCTAGAGTGGTTTCCGTACCTTTTGTATTAATGATCACTCCAATTTCCTGACCTTCATAACCCTGTATTCATTTGTATGCACAGACAGATTCCATTAATGAATATGTTACAAGTTTGATTATACCATGGAGCAGATAAGTAATTGCGCTCTTATATTTCAATTAAAGCATTAGAATTTAAGTTAAATATTGGCTGTCTGTGGGAAACTAGGTGTGGCATTTATAGGTTCTTTTGATTCTTAAGCATATATTCCCTTATTACTTTTTATCTCCATATTTCCCCCCAAAATCAACTCTCCTTTGCGTAAGACCTGCAGTGATATCAGTTTTGTCTAATTTCATTTGATGTTGAGTGGAATTGCTCACTTGAATTTTTACACTAATATATTCGAGAGAATCTTGCAAGAAAAATGGGCATAGTACTTCCAAGTCCTTTTTTAAAAGTAGAAACTAGAACTCTTTGTGTATGATATTAGATCTCCACACCCTTCACTCCACCCCAAATGCATGAATAGTTTGTTAGAATGCCCTCTGGAAATAACTCATTTATGAAGAGTAAGAACCGATACATTGTTTTTCAAATTTGTTCGACTGATGCTGCGGTCCTACAGAATATTTTTAACAGTATTTTGTTGGGTATCTTAGATATCACCCTTTCTTTTTTTCCTAATTTGAAAAATTGTGTCAGTATGAGGAATCTGACATTTTTTTCGCATTATTATCGTATGATTATAGGTTCTACTGCAGCTTTTGAAGCACTTCTTGAATTTTAGGTTTTCATTGAGAAATTAAGGATCAGAGAAGAAAATAGAGAGAACTGAAATAAGAATTAAAAGCTGTTTTGGAAGGAGTTGAATAAAAGTAGAAGACAGATATATGCATGGAGCAATAGTATACTAGACGAATCTAGGAAAATACTGGTGACAAAGGATAAAGTTTAGCGAGTATTGTAAAAGTAAAGTAGTGATGGTGAATGTGATGTGTTTGTTGATAAAGTAAGTTTTGGGGATAAGGAGAGAGGAATACTTGTATGGAAGAGGAAAACAATACTGAGGGTGAAGATGACGAGGTGATTAAGACAGTGACGTGTGGAGGTTGAACTGCAGTTGAGTGGATCTGGAAAGTGTATAGGGAAACAGGAATAGACGGCATGGTGTTTGGTAGGATGACAATTGCATTGAAAGGGTAAAAGGGCACGAAAGTTACAGAAAGTTCCAGAGAAAAAGAAGAAACTGTATGCTTCATTTTTGGATTCAGAAAAGGCATATGATTAATCAGACAGGAAAACTCTTGAAAGTTTTCCATACATAGTATGCATAGTATGCACAGTATCGCTGGGGATAAGGGAGAAAGAATACTTCCCATGCATTCCCCACGTGTCGAAGAAGGTGACTAAAGGGGACATGAACGGGGGTGGCTAGAAGCCCTCCCCTTCTTGTATTTTAACATTCATAAAGGGGAAACAGAAGGAATCAAGTGGGGAGTGCTCAAGGATAAAGGGGAAGAGTGGTTTGGTAATATTGTGGGAGTAAAGTCGGGGGTTGGTGAGAGGACAAGAGCAAAGGAAAGAGTAGCACTACTCCTGAAACAAGAGTTGTGGGAGTATGTGATACAGTGTAAGAAAGTAAACTCTATATTGATTTGGGTAAAACTGAAAGTGGATGGAGAGAGATGGATGGTTATTGGTGCCTATGCACCTGGGCATGAGAAGAAACATCATGAGAGGAAAATGTTTTGAGAGCAGCTGAGTGAGTGTGTTAGCAGTCTTGATGCATGAGACCAGGTTATAGTGATGGAAGATTTGAATTCAAAGGTGAGTAATGTGGCAGTTGAGGGAATGATTGGTGTACATGGGGTGTTCAGTGTTGTAAATGGAAATGGTGAAGAGCTTGTAGATTTGTGTGCTGAAAAAGGACTGGTGATTGGGAATACCTGTTTTAAAAAGAGAGATGTACATAAGTATACATATGTAAGGAGGAGAGATTGCCAGGGAGCATTATTGGATTACATGTTAATTGATAGGCACCTGTAAGAGAGACTTTTGGATGTTAGTGTGCTGAGAGGTGCAACTGGAGGGATGTCTGATCATTATCTTGTGGTAGCGAAGGTGAAGATTTGAGAGGTATTCAGAAAAGAAGGGAATGTTGGGGTGAAGAGAGAGGTGAGAGTAAGTGAGCTTGGGAAGGAGACTTCTGTGAGGAAGTATCAGGAGGGACTGAGTACAGAATGGAAAAAGGTGAGAAGAAAGGACGTAAGGGGAGTGGGGGAAGATTGGGATGTATTTAGGGAAGCAGTGATGGCTTGCACAAAAGATGCTTGTGGCATGAGAAGCGTGGGAGGTGGGCAGATGAGAAAGGGTAGTGAGTGGTGGGATGAAGAAATAAGATTATCGGTGAAGAGAAGAGATGCATTTTGGACGATACCTGCAGGGAAATAGTGCAAATGACTGGGATATGTATAAAAGAAAAAGGCAGGAGGTTCAAGAGAAAGGTGCAAGAGGTGAAAAAGAGGGCAAATGAGAGATGAGGTGAGAGAGTATTATTAAAATATAGGGAGAATAAAAATATGATTTGGAAGGAGGTAAATATAGTGCTTAAGACAAGAGAACAATTGCGAACATCGGTGAAGGGGGCTTATGGGGAGTTAGTAAGAATTAATGGTGATGTGAAGAGATGGAGTGAGGATTTTGAAGGTTTGTTGAATGTGGCAGGTATAGGGTGTTTTAGTCGAGGTGTGCATATGTACACATGTACATAATTTATACTTGCTGTCTTTATTCATTCTCGTCGCCACCCCGCCACACATGAAATGACAACCCCCTCCCCCTCGCACGCGCGCGAGGTAGCACTAGGAAAAGACAACAAAGGCCACATTCGTTCACGCTCAGTCTCTAGCTGTCATGTATAATGCACTGAAACCACAGCTCCCTTTCCACATTTAGGCCCCACAAAACTTTCCATGGTTTACCCCAGGTGCTTCACATTCCCTGGTTCAATCCATTGACAGCACGTCGACCCCGTTATACCACATCGTTCCAATTTATTCAGTTCCTTTCACGCCTTTCACCCTCCTGCATGTTCAGACCCCGATCACTCAAAATCTGTTTCACTCCATCCTTCCACCTCCAATTTGGTCTCCTACTACTTCTCTTTCCCTCCACCTCTGACACATATATCCTCTTTGTCAATCTTTCCTCACTCATTATCTCCATGTGATCAAACCATTTCAATACACCCTCTTCTGTTCTCTCGACCACACTCTTTATATTACCACACATCTCTCTTACCCTTTCATTACTTAATCAAACCACCTCACACCACATATTATCCTCAGACATCTCATTTCCAACACATCCACTCATCTCCGCACAATCCTATCTATAGCCCACGCCTTGCAACCGTATAATAACATTGTTGGAACCACTATTCCTTCAAACAAACCCATTTTTGCTTTCCGAGATAACGTTCTCGCCTTCCACACATTTTTCAACGCTCCCAGAACTTTCGCGCCCTCCCCCACCCTTTGATTCACTTCCGCTTCCATGGTTCCATCCACTGCCAAGTCCACTCCCAGATATCTAAAACACTTCACTTCCTCCAGTTTTTCTCCATTCAAACTTACCTTACCAGTTGACTTGTCCCTTAACCCTACTGTACCTAATAACCTTGCTCTTATTCACATTTACTCTCAACTTTCTTCTTTCACACACTTTACCAAACTCAGTCACCAGCTTCTGCAGTTTCTCACAAGAATCAGCCACCAGCGCTGTAGCATCAGCGAACAACAACTGACTCACTTCCCAAGCCTTCTCATCCACAACAGACAGCATACTTGCCCCTCTTTCCAAAACTCTTGCATTCCCCCTCCCTAACAACCCCATCCATAAACAAATTAAACAACCCTGGAGATATCACGCACCCCTGCCGCAAACTGACATTCACTGAGAACCAATCACATTCCTCTCTTCCTACTCGTATACATGCCTTACATCCCCGATAAAAACTTTTCACAGCTTCTAGCAAGTTGGCTCCCACACCATATACTCCTAATATCTTCCACAGAGCATCTCTATCAACTCTATTTTATGCCTCTCCAGATCCATAAACCCTACGTACATATCCATTTGTTTTTCTAAGTATTTCTAACATACATTCTTCAAAGCAAACACCTGATCCACACATCCTCTACCACTTCTGAAACCACACTGCTCTTCCCCTATCTGATGCTCTGTACATGCCTTCACCCTTTCAATCAATACCCCCCATATATATATATATTTTTTTTTTTTTTTGTCGCTGTCTCCCGCGTTTGCGAGGTAGCGCAAGGAAACAGACGAAAGAAAATGGCCCAACCCACCCCCATACACATGTATATACATACGTCCACACACACAAATATACATACCTACACAGCTTTCCATGGTTTACCCCAGACGCTTCACATGCCCTGATTCAATCCACTGACAGCACGTCAACCCCGGTATACCACATCGCTCCAATTCACTCTATTCCTTGCCCTCCTTTCACCCTCCTGCATGTTCAGGCCCCGATCACACAAAATCTTTTTCACTCCATCTTTCCACCTCCAATTTGGTCTCCCTCTTCTCCTCGTTCCCTCCACCTCCGACACATATATCCTCTTGGTCAATCTTTCCTCACTCATTCTCTCCATGTGCCCAAACCATTTCAAAACACCCTCTTCTGCTCTCTCAACCACGCTCTTTTTATTTCCACACATCTCTCTTACCCTTACGTTACTTACTCGATCAAACCACCTCACACCACACATTGTCCTCAAACATCTCATTTCCAGCACATCATCCTCCTGCGCACCACTCTATCCATAGCCCACGCCTCGCAACCATACAACATTGTTGGAACCACTATTCCTTCAAACATACCCATTTTTGCTTTCCGAGATAATGTTCTCGACTTCCACACATTCTTCAAGGCTCCCAGAATTTTCGCCCCCTCCCCCATCCTATGATCCACTTCCGCTTCCATGGTTCCATCCGCTGCCAGATCCACTCCCAGATATCTAAAACACTTTACTTCCTCCAGTTTTTCTCCATTCAAACTCACCTCCCAATTGACTTGACCATCAACCCTACTGTACCTAATAACCTTGCTCTTATTCACATTCACTCTTAACTTTCTTCTTTCACACACTTTACCAAACTCAGTCACCAGCTTCTGCAGTTTCTCACATGAATCAGCCACCAGCGCTGTATCATCAGCGAACAACAACTGACTCACTTCCCAAGCTCTCTCATCCCCAACAGACTTCATACTTGCCCCTCTTTCCAAAACTCTTGCATTCACCTCCCTAACAACCCCATCCATAAACAAATTAAACAACCATGGAGACATCACACACCCCTGCCGCAAACCGAACTTCACTGAGAACCAATCACTTTCCTCTCTTCCCACTCGCACACATGCCTTACATCCTCGATAAAATCTTTTCACTGCTTCTAACTACTTTTCTCCCACGTCATATATTCTTAATACCTTCCACAGACTATGTCTATGAACTCTACCATATACCTTCTCTAGATCCATAAATGCTACATACAGATCCATTTGCTTTTCTAAGTATTTCTCACATACATTCTTCAAAGCAAACACCTGATCCACACATCCTCTACTACTTCTGAAACCACACTGCTCTTCCCCAATCTGATGCTCTGTACATGCCTTCACCCTCTCAATCAATACCCTCCCATATAATTTTCCATGAAAACTCAACAAACTTATATCTCTGTAATTTGAGCACTCACCTTTATCCCCTTTGCCTTTGTACAGTGGCACTATGCATGCATTCCATCAATCCTCAGGCACATCACCATGAGTCATACACACATTAAATCTCCTTACCAACCATTCAACAACACAGTCACTCCCTTTTTTAATAAATTTCACTGCAATACCATCCAAACCTGCTGCCTTGCCGGCTTTCATCTTCCGCAAAGCTTTTACTACCTCTTCTCTGTTTACCAAATTATTCTCCCTAACCCTCTCACTGCGCACACCACTTCGACCAAAGCACTCTATATCTGCCACTCTATCTTCTAACACATTCAACAAACCTTCAAAATACTCACTCCATCTCCTTCTCACATCACCACTACTTGTTATCACCTCCCCATTAGCCCCCTTCACCTATGTTCCCATTTGTTCTCTTGTCTTACGCACTTTTATTTACCTCTTTCCAAACATCTTTTTATTCTCCCTAAAATTAATGATACTCTCTCGCCCCAACTCTCATTTGCCCTCTTTTTCACCTCTTGCACCTTTCTCTTGAACTCTTACCTATTTCTTTTATACATCTCCCAGTCATTTGCACTACTTCCTTGCAAAAATCCTCCAAATGCCTCTCTAATCTGTTTCACTAACAATCTTACTTCTTCATCCCACCACTTACTACAATTTCTAATCTGCCCACCTCCCGCCTTTCTCATGCTACAGGCATCTTTTGCGCAAGCCATCACTGCTTCTCTAAATACTTCCCATTCCTTCCCCACTCCCCTTTCGTCATATGTTCTCACCTTTTTCCATTCTGCACTCAATCTCTCCTGGTACTTCCTCACACTAGTCTCCTTTCCAAGCTCACTTACTGTCACCATTCTCTTAATCCCAACATTCTCTCTTCTCTTCTGAAAACCTCTACAAATCTTCACCATCGCCTCCACAAGGCAATGATCAGACATCCCTCCAGTTGACACTCTCAACACATTAACATCAAAAAGTCTCTCTTTCACGCACTTATCAATTGAGTATTCCTGGGAAATTCTATGGGAGGGTATTGACTGAGAGGGTGAAGGCATGTACAGAGCATCAGATTGGGGAAGAGCAGTGTGGTTTCAGAAGTGGTAGGGGATGAGTGGATCAGGTGTTTGCTTTGAAGAATGTATGTGAGAAATACTTAGAAAAACAAATGGATTTGTATGCAGTATTTATTGAAGTATTATTGTATGCAGTATTTATTTAAGTTGATAGAGCTGCTCTGTGGAAGGTATTAAGAGTATATATGGTGTGGGAGGTAAGTTTCTACAAGCAGTGAAAAGTTTTTATCGAGGATGTAAGGCATGTGTACGTGTAGGAAGAGAGGAAAGTGATTTGTTCCCAGTGAATATAGGTTTGCGGCAGGGGTGTGTGATGTCTCCATGGTTGTTTAATTTTCTTATAGTTTGGGTGGTTAGGGAGGTGAATGCAAGAGTTTTGGAGAGAGGAGCAAGTATATAGTCTGTTGTGGATGAGAGTGCTTGGGAAGTCAGTTGTTCGCTGATGATACCGCGATGTTGGCTGATTCGGGTGAGAAACTGCAGAAGCTGGTGACTGAGTTTGGTAAAGTGTGTGAAAGAAGAAAACTGACAGTAAATGTGAATAATAGCAAGGCACAGTAAGGTTGAGGGACAAGTCAATTGGAAGGTAAGTTTGAATGGAGAAAAACTGGAGGAAGTAAAGTGTTTTAGATATCTGGGAGTGGATCTGGCAGCGGATGTAACCATGAAAGTGAGTCACAGGGTGGGGGAGGGGGCGAAGGTTCTGAGAGCGTTGAAGAATGTGTTGAAGGTGAGAACGTTATCTCGGAGAGGAAAAATGGGTATATTTGAAGGAATAGTGGTTCCAACAATGTTATATGGTTGTGAGGCATGGGCTATAGATCGGGTTGTGCAGAGGGGGGTGAATGTGTTGGAAATGAGATGTTTGAGGACAATATGTGGTTTGAGAAGGTTTTATCGAGTAAGTAATGAAAGGGTAAGAGAGATGTGTGGTAATAAAAATAGTGTGGTTGAGAGAGCAGAAGAGGATATATTGAAATGGTTTGGTCACATGAAGAGAATGAGTGAGGAGCGATTGACTAAGAGGATATATGTGTCAGAGGTGGAGGAAACGAGAAGCGGGAGACCAAATTGGAGGTGGAAGGATGGAGTAAAAGGAGTGAAAAAGGTTTTGAGCGATCGGGGCCTGAACATACAGGAGGGTGAAGGGCGTGTAAGGAATAGAGTGAATCGGAATGATGTGGTATACCGGGGTCGACGTGCTGTCAGTGGATTTGAACCAGAGCATGTGAAGCGTCTGCGGTAAGCCATGGAAAGTTTTGTGTGGCCTAGATGTGGAAAGGGAGCTGTGGTTTCGGTACATTACAAATGACAGCTAGAGACTGAGTGTGAACGAATGTGGCCTTTGTTGTCTTTTCTAAGCGTTACCTTGCAAGCCTATGGACTTTGTTCGTGTATATATATATATATATATATATATATATATATATATATATATTGCGCTACCTCGCAACCGCGGGAGACAGCGACGAGGTATAAAAAAAAAAAAAAATATATATATATATATATATATATATATATATATATATATATATATATATATATATATATATATATATATATATATTTGTTGATTTATTTATAATTTGTCGTTATATCCTGCGATAGCGAGGTAAATAAAGTGCGTAAGAGAAGAGAACAAATGGGAACATCGGTGAAGGGGGAAAATGGGGAGGCTTTTACAAGTAGTGGTGATGTGAGAAGGAGATGGAGTGAATATTTTGAAGGTTTGTTGAATGTGTTTGATGATAGTGTGGCAGATATAGGGTGCTTGGGCCGAGGTGGTGTGCGAAGTGAGAGGGTTAGGGAGAATGATTTGGTAAACAGAGGAGAGGTGGTGAAAGCTTTGCGGAAGATGAAAGCCGACCAGATGGTGGGTTTGGATGGTATTGCGGTGGAGTTTATCGAAAAAGGGGGTGACTGTGTTGTTGACTGACCATGTTGTATGGCTGCGAGGCGTGGGCTATGGATAGAGTTGTGCGCAGGAGGATGGATGTGCTGGAAATGAGATGTTTGAGGACAATGTGTGGTGTGAGGTGGTTTGATCGAGTAAGTGATGTAAGGGTAAGAGAAATGTGCGGAAATAGAAAAGTGTGGTTGAGAGAGCAGAAGAGGGTGTTTTGAAATGGTTTGGTCACATGGAGAGAATGAGTGAGGAAAGATTGACCAAGAGGATATATGTGTCAGAGGTGGAGGGAACGAGGAGAAGTGGGAGACCAAATTGGAGGTGGAAAGATGGAGTGAAAAAGATTTTGAGTGATCGAGGCCTGAACATGCAGGAGGGTGAAAGGTGTGCAAGGAATAGAGTGAATTGGAACAATGTGGTACACCGGGGTCGACATGCTGTCAATGGATTGAACCAGGGCATGTGAGGCGTCTGGGGTAAACCAAGGAAAGTTCTGTGGGGCCTGGATGTGGAAAGGGAGCTGTGGTTTCGGTGCATTAGTACATGGCAGCTAGAGACTGAGTGTGAACGAATGTGGCCTTTGTTGTTTTTTGCTGGCGCTACCTTGCACACATGAGGGTGGAGGGGGTTGTTATTTCATGTGTGCGAGGTGGCGATGGGAATGAATAAAGGTAGACAGTATGAATTATGTACATGTGTATATATGTATATGTCTGTTTGTGTATATATATATGTATACGTTGAGATGTATAGGTATGTATATTTGTGTGTGTGGACGTGTATGTATATATATGTGTATGTGGGTGGGTTGGGCCATTCTTTCGTCTGTTTCCTTGCGCCACCTCGCTAACGCGGGAGACAGCGACAAAGCAAAATGAATAAATAAATAAATAAATAAATAAATATATATAACAAGTAGTGGTGATGTGAGAAGGAGATGGAGTGAGTATTTTGAAGTTTTTTTTGAATGTGTTTGATGATAGAGTGGCAGATATAGGGTGTTTTGGTCGAGGTGGTGTGCAAAGTGAGAGGGTTAGGGAAAATGATTTGGTAAACAGAGAAGAGGTAGTGAAAGCTTTGCGGAAGATGAAAGCCGGCAAGGCAGCAGGTTTGGATGGTATTGCAGTGGAATTTATTAAAAAAGGGGGTGACTGTATTGTTGACTGGTTGGTAAGGTTATTTAATGTATGCATGACTCATGGTGAGGTGCCTGAGGATTGGCGGAATACGTGCATAGTGCCATTGTACAAAGGCAAAGGGGATAAGAGTGAGTGCTCAAATTACAGAGGTATAAGTTTGTTGAGTATTCCTGGTAAATTATATGGGAGGGTATTGATTGAGAGGGTGAAGGCATGTACAGAGCATCAGATTGGGGAAGAGCAGTGTGGTTTCAGAAGTGGTAGAGGATGTGTGGATCAGGTGTTTGCTTTGAAGAATGTATGTGAGAAATACTTAGAAAAGCAAATGGATTTGTATGTAGCATTTATGGATCTGGAGAAGGCACATGATAGAGTTGATAGAGATGCTCTGTGGAAGGTATTAAGAATATATGGTGTGGGAGGCAAGTTGTTAGAAGCAGTGAAAAGTTTTTATCGAGGATGTAAGGCATGTGTACGTGTAGGAAGAGAGGAAAGTGATTGGTTCTTAGTGAATGTAGGTTTGCGGCAGGGGTGTGTGATGTCTCCATGGTTGTTTAATTTGTTTATGGATGGGGTTGTTAGGGAGGTAAATGCAAGAGTTTTGGAAAGAGGGGCAAGTATGAAGTCTGTTGGGGATGAGAGAGCTTGGGAAGTGAGTCAGTTGTTGTTCGCTGATGATACAGCGCTGGTGGCTGATTCATGTGAGAAACTGCAGAAGCTGGTGACTGAGTTTGATAAAGTGTGTGGAAGAAGAAAGTTAAGAGTAAATGTGAATAAGAGCAAGGTTATTAGGTACAATAGGGTTGAGGGTCAAGTTAATTGGGAGGTGAGTTTGAATGGAGAAAAACTGTAGGAAGTGAAGTGTTTTAGATATCTGGGAGTGGATCTGGCAGCGGATGGAACCATGGAAGCGGAAGTGGATCATAGGGTGGGGGAGGGGGCGAAAATTCTGGGGGCCTTGAAGAATGTGTGGAAGTCGAGAACATTATCTCGGAAAGCAAAAATGGGTATGTTTGAAGGAATAGTGGTTCCAACAATGTTGTATGGTTGCGAGGCGTGGGCTATGGATAGAGTTGTGCGCAGGAGGATAGATGTGCTGGAAATGAGATGTTTGAGGACAATGTGTGGTGTGAGGTGGTTTGATCGAGTGAGTAACGTAAGGGTAAGAGAGATGTGTGGAAATAAAAAGAGCGTGGTTGAGAGAGCAGAAGAGGGTGTTTTGAAGTGGTTTGGGCACATGGAGAGAATGAGTGAGGAAAGATTGACCAAGAGGATATATGTGTCGGAGGTGGAGGGAACGAGGAGAAGAGGGAGACCAAATTGGAGGTGGAAAGATGGAGTGAAAAAGATTTTGTGTGATCGGGGCCTGAACATGCAGGAGGGTGAAAGGAGGGCAAGGAATAGAGTGAATTGGAGCGATGTGGTATACCGGGGTTGACGTGCTGTCAGTGGATTGAATCAAGGCATGTGAAGCGTCTGGGGTAAACCATGGAAAGCTGTGTAGGTATGTATATTTGCGTGTGTGGACGTATGTATGTACATGTGTATGGGACGGGGGGGGGTTGGGCCATTTCGTTCGTCTGTTTCCTTGCGCTACCTCGCAATCGCGGGAGACAGCGACAGAGTATAATAAAAAATATAAAATATATATATGTGTGTATATATATATATTATATATATATATATATATATATATATATATATATATATATATATATATATATATATATATATGATAGAGTTGATAGAGATGCACTGTGGAAGATATTAAGAATATATGGTGTGGGAGGCAAGTTGTTAGAAGCAGTGAAAAATTTTTATCGAGGATGTAAGGCATGTGTACGTGTAGGAAGAGAGGAAAGTGATTGGTTCTCAGTGAATGTAGGTTTGCGACAGGGGTGTGTGATGTCTCCATGGTTGTTTAATTTGTTTATGGATGGGGTTGTTAGGGAGGTGAATGCAAGAGTTTTGGAAAGAGTGGCAAGTATGAAGTGTGTTGGGGATGAGAGAGCTTGGGAAGTGAGTCAGTTGTTGTTCGCTGATGATACAGCGCTGGTGGCTGATTCATGTGAGAAACTGCAGAAGCTGGTGACTGAGTTTGGTAAAGTGTGTGAAAGAAGAAAGTTAAGAGTAAATGTGAATAAGAGCAAGGTTATTAGGTACAGTAGGGTTGAGGGTCAAGTCAATTGGGAGGTGAGTTTGAATGGAGAAAAACTGGAGGAAGTGAAGTGTTTTAGATATCTGGGAGTGGATCTGGCAGCGGATGGAAACATGGAAGCGGAAGTGGATCATAGGGTGGGGGAGGGGGCGAAAATTCTGGGAGCCTTGAAGAATGTGTGGAAGTCGAGAACATTATCTCGGAAAGCAAAAATGGGTATGTTTGAAGGAATAGTGGTTCCAACAATGTTGTATGGTTGCGAGGCGTGGACTATGGATAGAGTTGTGCGCAGGAGGATGGATGTGCTGGAAATGAGATGTTTGAGGACAATGTGTGGTGTGAGGTGGTTTGATCGAGTAAGTAACGTAAGGGTAAGAGAGATGTGTGGAAATAAAAAGAACGTGGTTGAGAGAGCAGAAGAGGGTGTTTTGAAATGGTTTGGTCACATGGAGAGAATGAGTGAGGAAAGATTGACCAAGAGGATATATGTGTCGGAGGTGGAGGGAACGAGGAGAAGAGGGAGACCAAATTGGAGGTGGAAAGATGGAGTGAAAAAGATTTTGTGTGATCGGGGCCTGAACATGCAGGAGGGTGAAAGGAGGGCAAGGAATAGAGTGAATTGGAGCGATGTGGTATACCGGGGTTGACGTGCTGTCAGTGGATTGAATCAGGGCATGTGAAGCGTCTGGGGTAAACCATGGAAAGCTGTGTAGGTATGTATATTTGTGTGTGTGGACGTATGTATATACATGTGTATGGGGGTGGGTTGGGCCATTTCTTTCGTCTGTTTCCTTGCGCTACCTCGCAAACGCGGGAGACAGCGACAAAGAAAAAAAAAAAAAAAAAAATATATATATATATATATATATATATTATCCCTGGGGATAGGGGATTAAGAATACTTCTCACGTATTCCCTGCGTGTCGTAGAAGGCGACTAAAAGGGGAGGGAGCGGGGGGCTGGAAATCCTCCCCTCTCGTTTTTTTTTTTTAAATTTTCCAAAAGAAGGAACAGAGAATTGGGCCAGGTGAGGGTATTCTTCAAAGGCCAAGTCCTCTGTTCTTAACGCTACCTCGCTAATGCGGGAAATGGCGAATAGTTTGAAAGAAAGAAAGAAATATATATATATATATATATTCTTTGAAATGTATAGGTATGTATATTTGCGTGTGTGGACGTATGTATATACATGTGTATGGGGGTGGGTTGGGCCATTTCTTTCGTCTGTTTCCTTGCGGTACCTTGCTAACGCGGGAGACAGCGACAAAATATTATAAAATATATATGAAAAAGAAACAAAAATAATATATATATATATTCTTTTCTTTCTTTTAAACTGTTCGCCATTTCCCGCGTTAGCGAGGTAGCGTTAAGAACAGAGGACTGGGCCTTTTTTGGAATATCCTCACCTGGCCCCCTCTGTTCCTTCTTTTGGAAAATTTAAAAAAAAAAACGAGAGGGGAGGATTTCCAGCCCCCCGCTCCCCCCCCTTTTAGTCGCCTTCTACGACACGCAGGGAATACGTGGGAAGTATTCTTAATCCCCTATCCCCAGAGATAATATATATATATATATATATATATATATATATATATATATATATATATATATATATGTATATATATATATTTTTTTTTTTTTTTCTTTTTTTTGCTTTGTGGCTGTCTCCCGCGTTTGCGAGGTAGCGCAAGGAAGCAGACGAAAGAAATGGCCCAACCCACCCCCATACACATGTATATACATACGTCCACACACGCAAATATACATACCTACAAAGCTTTCCATGGTTTACCCCAGACGCTTCACATGCCTTGATTCAATCCACTGACAGCACGTCAATCCCGGTATACCACATCGCTCCAATTCACTCTATTCCTTGCCCTCCTTTCACCCTCCTGCATGTTCAGGCCCCGATCACACAAAATCTTTTTCACTCCATCTTTCCACCTCCAATTTGGTCTCCCTCTTCTCCTCGTTCCCTCCACCTCCGACACATATATCCTCTTGGTCAATCTTTCCTCACTCATTCTCTCCATGTGACCAAACCATTTCAAAACACCCTCTTCTGCTCTCTCAACCACGCTCTTTTTATTTCCACACATCTCTCTTACCCTTACGTTACTTACTCGATCAAACCACCTCACACCACACATTGTCCTCAAACATCTCATTTCCAGCACATCCATCCTCCTGCGCACAACTCTATCCATAGCCCACGCCTCGCAACCATACAACATTGTTGGAACCACTATTCCTTCAAACATACCCATTTTTGCTTTCCGAGACAATGTTCTCGACTTCCACACATTCTTCAAGGCTCCCAGAATTTTCGCCCCCTCCCCCACCCTATGATCCACTTCCGCTTCCATGGTTCCATCCGCTGCCAGATCCACTCCCAGATATCTAAAACACTTCACTTCCTCCAGTTTTTCTCCATTCAAACTCACCTCCCAATTGACTTGACCCTCAACCCTACTGTACCTAATAACCTTGCTCTTATTCACATTTACTCTTAACTTTCTTCTTTCACACACTTTGCCAAACTCAGTCACCAGCTTCTGTAGTTTCTCACATGAATCAGCCTCCAGCGCTGTATCATCAGCGAACAACACCTGACTCACTTCCCAAGCTCTCTCATCCCCAACAGACTTCATACTTGCCCCTCTTTCCAAAACTCTTGCATTCACCTCCCTGACAACCCCATCCATAAACAAATTAAACAACCATGGAGACATCACACACCCCTGCCGCAAACCTACATTCACTGAGAACCAATCACTTTCCTCTCTTCCTACACGTACACATGCCTTACATCCTCGATAAAAACTTTTCACTGCTTCTAACAACTTCCTCCCACACCATATATTCTTAATACCTTCCACAGAGCATCTCTATCAACTCTATCATATGCCTTCTCCAGATCCATAAATGCTACATACAAATCCATTTGCTTTTCTAAGTATTTCTCACATACATTCTTCAAAGCAAACACCTGATCCACACATCCTCTACCACTTCTGAAACCACACTGCTCTTCCCCAATCTGATGCTCTGTACATGCCTTCACCCTCTCAATCAATACCCTCCCATATAATTTGCCAGGAATACTCAACAAACTTATACCTCTGTAATTTGAGCACTCACTCTTATCCCCTTTGCCTTTGTACAATGGCACTATGCACGCATTCCGCCAATCCTCAGGCACCTCACCATGAGTCATACATACATTAAATAACCTTACCAACCAGTCAACAATGCAGTCACCCCCTTTTTTAATAAATTCCACTGCAATACCATCCAAACCTGCTGCCTTGCCGGCTTTCATCTTCCGCAAAGCTTTTATTACCTCTTCTCTGTTTACCACATCATTTTCCCTAACCCTCGCACTTTGCACACCACCTCGACCAAAACACCCTATATCTGCCACTCTGTCATCAAACACATTCAACATACCTTGAAAATACTCACTCCATCTCCTTCTCACATCACCACTACTTGTTATCACCTCCCCATTTGCGCCCTTCACTGAAGTTCCCATTTGCTTCTATATATATATATATATATATATATATATATATATATATATATATATATATATATATATATATATATTAGTGAAAGAGAAGAGAGAGGCATTTGGACGATTTTTGCAGGGAAAAGTTGCAATTGAGTGGGAGATGTATAAAAGAAAGAGACAGGAGGTCAAGAGAAAGGTGCAAGAGGTGTGTGGACGTATGTATATACATGTGTATGGGGGTGGGTTGGGCCATATCTTTCGTCTGTTTCCTTGCGCTACCTCGCAAACGCGGGAGACAGCGACAAAGCAAAAAAAAAAAAAAAAAAAATATATATATATATATATATATATATATATATATATATATATATATATATATATATATATATATATATATTATTTATTTTTTATTTTTTATTTATTTTGCTTTGTCGCTGTCTCCCGCGTTTGCGAGGTAGCGCAAGGAAACAGACGAAAGATATGGCCCAACCCCCCCCATACACATGTACATACACACGTCCACACACGCAAATATACATACCTACACAGCTTTCCTTGGTTTACCCCGGACGCTTCACATGCCTTGATTCAATCCACTGACAGCACTTCAACCCCGGTATACCACATCGCTCCAATTCACTCTATTCCTTGCCCTCCTTTCACCCTCCTGCATGTTCAGGCCCCGATCACACAAAATCTTTTTCACTCCATCTTTCCACCTCCAATTTGGTCTCCCTCTTCTCCTCGTTCCCTCCACCTCCGACACATATATCCTCTTGGTCAATCTTTCCTCACTCATTCTCTCCATGTGCCCAAACCATTTCAAAACACCCTCTTCTGCTCTCTCAACCACGCTCTTTTTATTTCCACACATCTCTCTTACCCTTACATTACTTACTCGATCAAACCACCTCACACCACACACTGTCCTCAAACATCTCATTTCCAGCACATCCACCCTCCTGCGCACAACTCTATCCATAGCCCACGCCTCGCAACCATACAACATTGTTGGAACCACTATTCCTTCAAACATACCTATTTTAGCTTTCCGAGATAATGTTCTCGACTTCCACACATTCTTCAAGGCTCCCAGGATTTTCGCCCCCTCCCCCACCCTATGATTCACTTCCGCTTTCATGGTTCCATCCGCTGCCAGATCCACTCCCAGATATCTAAAACACTTTACTTCCTCCAGTTTTTCTCCATTCAAACTTACCTCCCAATTGACTTGACCCTCAACCCTACTGTACCTAATAACCTTGCTCTTATTCACATTTACTCTTAACTTTCTTCTTTCACACACTTTACCAAACTCAGTCACCAGCTTCTGCAGTTTCTCACACGAATCAGCCACCAGCGCTGTATCATCAGCGAACTACAACTGACTCACTTCCCAAGCTCTCTCATCCACAACAGACTTCATACTTGCCCCTCTTTCCAAAACTCTTGCATTCACCTCCCTAACAACCCCATCCATAAACAAATTAAACAACCATGGAGACATCACACACCCCTGCCGCAAACCTACATTCACTGAGAACCAATCACTTTCCTCTCTTCCTACACGTACACATGCCTTACATCCTCGATAAAACTTTTCACTGCTTCTAACAACTTGCCTCCCACACCATATATTCTTAATACCTTCCACAGAGCATCTCTATCAACTCTATCATATGCCTTCTCCAGATCCATAAATGCTACATACAAATCCATTTGCTTTTCTAAGTATTTCTCACATACATTCTTCAAAGCAAACACCTGATCCACACATCCTCTATCACTTCTGAAACCACACTGCTCTTCCCCAACCTGATGCTCTGTACATGCCTTCACCCTCTCAATCAATACCCTCCCATATAATTTACCAGGAATACTCAACAAACTTATACCTCTGTAATTTGAGCACTCACTCTTATCCCCTTTGCCTTTGTACAATGGCACTATGCACGCACTCCGCCAATCCTCAGGCACCTCACCATGAGTCATACATACATTAAATAACCTTACCAACCAGTCAACAATACAGTCACCCCCTTTTTTAATAAATTCCACTGCAATACTATCCAAACCTGCTGCCTTGCCGGCTTTCATCTTCCGCAAAGCTTTTACTACCTCTTCTCTGTTAACCAAATCATTTTCCCTAACCCTCTCACTTTGCACACCACCTCGACCAAACCACCCTATATCTGCCACTGTATCATCAAACACATTCAACAAACCTTCAAAATACTCACTCCATCTCTTTATCACATCAACACTACTTGTTATCACCTCCCCATTTGCGCCCTTCACTGAAGTTCCCATTTTCTCCCTTGTCTTACGCACTTTATTTACCTCCTTCCAGAACATCTTTTTATTCTCCCTAAAATTTAATGATACTCTCTCACCCCAACTCTCATTTGCCCTCTTTTTCACCTTTTGCACCTTTCTCTTGACCTCCTGTCTCTTTCTTTTATACATCTCCCCCTCAATTGCATTTTTTCCCTGCAAAAATCGTCCAAATGCCTCTCTCTTCTCTTTCACTAATACTCTTACTTCTTCATCCCACCACTCACTACCCTTTCTAATCAACCCACCTCCCACTGTTCTCATGCCACAAGCATCTTTTGCGCAATCCATCACTGATTCCCTAAATACATCCCATTCCTCCCCCACTCCCCTTACTTCCATTGTTCTCACCTTTTTCCATTTTGTACTCAGTCTCTCCTGGTACTTCCTCACACAAGTCTCCATCCCAAGCTCACTTACTCTCACCACCCTCTTCACCTCAACATTCACTCTTCTTTTCTGAAAACCCATACAAATCTTCACCTTAGCCTCCACAAGATAATGATCAGACATCCCTCCAGTTGCACCTCTCAGCACATTACCATCCAAAAGTCTCTCTTTCGCGCGCCTGTCAATTAACACGTAATCCAATAACGCTCTCTGGCCATCTCTCCTCCTTACATACGTATACTTATGTATATCTCGCTTTTTAAACGAGGTATTCCTAATCACCAGTCCTTTTTCAGCACATAAATCTACAAGCTCTTCACCATTTCCATTTACAACACTGAACACCCCATGTATACCAATTATTCCCTCAACTGCCACATTACTCACCTTTGCATTGAAATCACCCATCACTATAACCCGGTCTCATGCATCAAAACCACTAACACACTCATTCAGCTGCTCCCAAAACACTTGCCTCTCATGATCTTTCTTCTCATGCCCAGGTGCATATGCACCAATAATCACCCATCTCTCTCCATCAACTTTCAGTTTTACCCATATTAATCGAGAATTTACTTTCTTACATTCTATCACATACTCCCCCAACTCCTGTTTCAGGAGTAGTGCTACTCCTTCCCTTGCTCTTGTCCTCTCACTAACCCCTGACTTTACTCCCAGGACATTCCCAAACCACTCTTCCCCTTTACCCTTGAGCTTCGTTTCACTCAGAGCCAAAACATCCAGGTTCCTTTCCTCAAACATACTACCTATCTCTCCTTTTTTCACATCTTAGTTACATCCACACACATTTAGACACCCCAGTCTGAGCCTTCGAGGAGGATGAGCACTCCCTGCGTGACTCCTTCTTCTGTTTCCCATTTTAGAAAGTTAAAAAAAAAAATACAAGGAGGGGAGGATTTCTGGCCCCCCGCTCCCGTCCCCTCAAGTCGCCTTCTACGACACGCGAGGAATGCGTGGGAAGTATTCTTTCACCCCTATCCCCAGGGATAATATACACATATATGCATATATATATATATATATATATATATATATATATATATATATATATATATATATATATATATATACACACATATACACACATACACACATAGACATATATATACATATGAAAAAATGTAAGAAATAATTTAGAAAACTGAAACTTCTAGCTTGAAATGAAATGAAAAAAAATGAATGTCACATAATGGTTCAACCTCTGGCAATGGAAAAGGGAAATGTATAATTTATTTACACAAACGTCAATAGTAGTTTTCATCAATTTAACCACTGTATCATACTGCCTGGTCCACTTCTCTTATCATGAAACAGGAATATTGGCTTATGATGTTTCTCAATTGTCTTCATTACACAAAGTACAACCATATCTTGGATACATGAGGGTAGGTAGTTGGTCATCCGCCATAATAAAGCCTTGACAGACCAAAAAATTTATCTGGACCTCAACTTTTCCAGTACATTTATGAAAAACACCTTTTTGCTTTCCATCTCTATCACTTTGAAAAAAAAAAGAATAAGCTTCAATGTCTAAGCTACATTATATATATATATATATATATATATATATATATATATATATATATATATATATATATATATATATGTATATATATATATATATATATATATATATATATATATATATATATATATATATATATATATTGTTGTTAGAAGCAGTGAAAAGTTTTTATCGAGGATGTAAGGCATGTGTACGTGTAGGAAGAGAGGAAAGTGATTGGTTCTCAGTGAATGTAGGTTTGCGGCAGGGGTGTGTGATGTCTCCATGGTTGTTTAATTTGTTTATGGATGGGGTTGTTAGGGAGGTGAATGCAAGAGTTTTGGAAGGAGGGGCAAGTATGAAGTCTGTTGGGGATGAGAGAGCTTGGGAAGTGAGTCAGTTGTTGTTCGCTGATGATACAGCGCTGGTGGCTGATTCATGTGAGAAACTGCAGAAGCTGGTGACTGAGTTTGGTAAAGTGAGTGAAAGAAGAAAGTTAAGAGTAAATGTGAATAAGAGCAAGGTTATTAGGTACAGTAGGGTTGAGGGTCAAGTCAATTAGGAGGTAAGTTTGAATGGAGAAAAACTGGAGGAAGTGAAGTGTTTTAGATATCTGGGAGTGGATCTGGCAGCGGATGGAACCATGGAAGCGGAAGTGGATCATAGGGTGGGGGAGGAGGCGAAAATTTGTGGGAGCCTTGAAGAATGTGTGGAAGTCGAGAACATTATCCCGGAAAGCAAAAATGGGTATGTTTGAAGGAATAGTGGTTCCTACAATGTTGTATGGTTGCGAGGCGTGGGCTACGGATAGAGTTGTGCGCAGGAGGATGGATGTGCTGGAAATGAGATGTTTGAGGACAATGTGTGGTGTGAGGTGGTTTGATCGAGTAAGTAACGTAAGGGTAAGAGAGATGTGTGGAAATAAAAAGAGCGTGGTTGAGAGAGCAGAAGAGGGTGTTTTGAAATGGTTTGGGCACATGGAGAGAATGAGTGAGGAAAGATTGACCAAGAGGATATATGTGTCGGAGGTGGAGGGAACGAGGAGAAGAGGGAGACCAAATTGGAGGTGGAAAGATGGAGTGAAAAAGATTTTGTGTGATCGGGGCCTGAACATGCAGGAGGGTGAAAGGAGAGCAAGGAATAGAGTGGTTTGGAGCGATGTGGTATACCGGGGTTGACGTGCTGACAGTGGATTGAATCAAGGCATGTGAAGCGTCTGGGGTAAACCATGGAAAGCTGTGTAGGTATGTATATTTGCGTGTGTGGACGTATGTATATACATTTGTATGGGGGTGGGTTGGGCCATTTCTCTCGTCTGTTTCCTTGCGCTACCTCGCAAACGCGGGAGACAGCGGCAAAAAAAAGAAAAAAAATATATATATATATATATATATATATTCCCGTTTAGAAAGTTAAGATATTTTAACTTTCTAAAAGGGGAAACAGAAGGAGTCACTCGGGGAGTGCTTATTCTCCTCTAGGGCTCAGAGTGGGGTGTCTAAAAGTGTGTGGATGTAACCAAGGTGAGAAAAAAGGATAGATAGATAGTATATTTGACGAAAGAAACCTGAATGTTTTGGCTCTGAGTGAAACGAAGCTCAAGGGTAAAGGGGAAGAGTGGTTTGGGAATGTCTTGGGAGTAAAGTCAGGGGTTAGTGAGAGGACAAGAGCAAGGGAAGGAGTAGCACTACTCCTGAAACAGGAGTGGTGGGAGTATGTGATAGAGTGTAAGAAAGTAAACTTTAGATTGATATGTGTAAAACTGAAAGTGGATGGAGAGACATGGGTGATTATTGGTGCATATGCACCTGGGCATAAGAAGAATGATCATGAGGCAAGTGTTTTAGGAGCAGCTGAGTGAGTGTGTTAGTAGTTTTGATGCACGGAACCGGGTTATAGTGATGGGTGATTTGAATGCAAAGGTGAGTAATGTGGCAGTTGAGGGAACAATTGGTGTACATGGGGTGTTCAGTGATGTAAATGGAAATGGTGAAGAGCTTGTAGATTTATGTGCTGAAAAAGGGCTGGTGATTGGGAGTACCTGGTTTAAAAAGAGAGATATACATAAGTATACTTATGTAAGTAGGAGAGATGGCCAGAGAGCCTTATTGGATTACATGTTAATTCATAGGAGTGCGAAAGAGTGACTTTTGGATGTTAATGTGCTGAGAGATGCAACTGGAGGGATGTCTGATCATTATCTTGTGGAGGCGAAGGTGAAGATTTGTAGGTGGTTTTCGGAAAAGAAAATAGAGTGTTGGGGTGAAGAGAGTGGTGAGAGTAAGTGAGCTTGGGAAGGAGACTTGTGTGAGGAAATTCCAGGAGAGACTGAATACAGAATGGAAAAAGGTGAGAAGAAAGGACGTAAGGAGTGGGGGAGGATTGGGGTCTATTGAGGGAAGCAGTGATGGCTTGCGCAAAAGATGCTTGTGGCATGAGAAGCGTGGGAGGTGAGCAGATTACAAAGGGTAGTGAGTGGTGGGATGAAGAAGTAAGATTATTAGTGAAAGGGAAGAGAGAGGTATTTAGACGATTTTTGCAGGGAAATAATGCAAGTGACTGGGAGATGTATAAAAGAAAGAGTCAGGAGGTCAAGAGAAAGGTGCAAGAGGTGAAAAAGAGGGCAAATGAGAGTTGGGTTGCGAGAGTATAAATGAATTTTTGGGAGAATAAAAAAGATGTTTTGGAAGGAAGTAAATAAAGTGCTTAAGACAAGGGAGCAAATGGGAACATCAGTGAAGGGGGCTAATGGGGAGGTGAAAACAAGTACTGGTGATGTGAGGAGATGGAGTGAGTATTTTGAAGGTTTGTTGAATGTGTTTGATGATAGAGTGGCAGATATAGGATGTTTTGGTCGAGGTGGTGTGCAAAGTGAGAGGGTTAGGGAGAATGATTTGGTGAACAGAGAGGAGGTGGTAAAAGCTTTGCGGAAGATGAAAGACGGCAAGGCAGCAGGTTTGGATGGTATTGCAGAGAAATTCATTAAAAACGGGGGTGACTGTATTGTTGACTGGTCAGTAAGGTTATTTAATGTATGTATGACTCATGGTTAGGTGCCTGAGGACTGGCGGAATGCTTGCATAGTGCCGTTGTACAAATGCAAAGGGGATAAGAGTGAGTGCTCAAATTACAGAGGTATAAGTTTGTTGAGTATTCCTGGAAAGTTGTATGGGAGGGTATTGATTGAGAGGGTGAAGGCATGTACAGAGCATCAGATTGGGGAAGAGCAGTGTGGTTTCAGAAGTGGTGAGGATGTGTGGATCAGGTGTTTGCTTTGAAGAATGTATGTGAGAAATACCTAGAAAAGGAAATGGATTTGTATGTAGCATTTATGGATCTGGTGAAGGCATATGATAGAGTTGATAGAGATGCTCTGTGGAAGGTATTAAGAATATATGGTGTGGGAGGCAAGTTGTTAGAAGCAGTGAAAATTTGTATCGAGGATATAAGGCATGTGTACGTGTAGGAAGAGAGGAAAGTGATTGGTTCTCAGCGAATGTTTGTTTGCGGCAGGTGTGTGTGATGTCTCCATGGTTGTTTAGTTTGTTTATGAATGGGGTTGTTAGGGAGGTGAATGCAAGAGTTTTGGAAAGAGGGGCAATTATGAAGTCTGTTGTGGATGAGGGAGTTTGGGAAGTAAGTTGTTGTTCGCTGATGATACAGCGCTGGTGGCTGATTCATGTGAGAAACTGCAGAAGCTGGTGACCGAGTTTAGTAAAGTGTGTGAAAGAAGAAAGCTGAGAGTAGATGTGAATAAGAGCAAGATGATTAGGTACAGTAGGGTTGAGGGACAAGTCAATTGGGAGGTATGTTTGAATGGAGAAAGAGTGGAGGAGGTAAAGTGTTTTAGATATCTTGGAGTGGATTTGGCAGCAGATGGAACCATGGAAGCGGAAGTGAATCATAGGGTGGGGGAGGGGGCGAAAGTTCTGGGAGCGTTGAAAAATGTGTGGAAGTCGAGAACATTATCTTGGAAAGCAAAAGTGGGTATGTTTGAAAGAATAGTGGTTCCAACAATGTTATATGGTTGCGAGGCGTGGGCTATAGATAGAGTTGTGCGGAGGAGGGTGGATGTGCTGGAAATGAGATGTTTGAGGACAGTATGTGGTGTGAGGTGGTTTGATCGGGTAGGTAATGAAAGGGTGAGGGAGATGTGTGGTAATAAAAAGAGTGTGGTTGAGAGAGCAGAAGAGGGTGTTTTGAAATGGTTTGGTCACATGGAGAGAATGAGTGAGGAAAGATTGACCATGAGGATATATGTGTCAGAGGTGGAGGGAACGAGGAGAAGTGGGAGACCAAATTGGAGATGGAAAGATGGAGTGAAAAAGATTTTAAGTTATCGAGGCCTGAACGTGCAAGAGGGTGAAGGTTGTGCAAGGAATAGAGTGAATTGGAACGATGTGGTATACCGGGGTCGACTTGCTGTCAATGGATTGAACCAGGGCATGTGAAGCGTCTGGGGTAAACCATGGAAAGTTGTGTGGGGCCTGGATGTGGAAAGGGAGCAGTGGTTTCGGTGGATTATACATGACAGCTAGAGACTGAGTGTGAACGAATGTGGCCTTTGTTGTCTTTTCCTAGCGCTACCTCGCGCACATGCCGGGGAGGGGTTTTCATTTCATGCGTGGCGGGTTGGCGACGGGAATAAGGGCGAACAGTATGAATTATGTACATGTTTATATATGTATATGTCTGTGTGTATGTATATATGTATACGTTGAGATGTATAGGTATGTATATGTGCGTGTGTGGACGTGCTTGTATATGCATGTGTATGTGGGTGGGTTGGGCCATTCTTTCGTCTGTTTCGTTGCGGTACCTCGGTAACGCGGGAGACAGCGACAAAGTATTATAAAATATAAAGAAATATATATATATATATATATATATATATATATATATATATATATATATATATATATATATATATATATATATATATATATTCTTAGAGATCCCGAAGACCTGGGTTGGGGAGTCATTTTCCTGGCCATTTTCAAGCAGATACACTACCCGGCTTCGAAAGTCCACAGCATACCGTTACTGAATCATAGATGAGAAATCCTTTTGCCTCAGTTGTAAACCTTTTTACTCAACGAGACCCCCGGAAATGTGTTGACACGGACCTCAAAGTATTTATGTAACTGAATCCACAATTTAATACTGCAGTTCATATTTAGCTGTCAGGTGCAGAGCGTCTCGCATATCCTAGTCGTTTCTCACTGACGTGTCATAAAGTTTCACCCCTGTGGTGGAATGTATCGTTTCTTCGGACAGTCGGAGTAGTTCGGGTCGTTCATAATCTCCCAGCACCTTATTGGAGGTGAGCAGTGGCTCTATATATGTGTCTTTTGACTGTACGATCAACTAGTAGAATAGTTTGAGTTATATGGTGATGGACGCGTGGAGGATCCATGCAATATGGGGGGGGAGTTGGGAGCCACAGACTGACCCACCTCGTACTGTCGTCCCCTGTACCCAGTGTGTACGAAACGTTGAAGCTTGTGTATTGTGGCCGATCATCTGTTTACAGTGGATGTGCGCTGATGTGACTCGAACGTAGCCACACAATGGAAGGAGTTTTGTTTCCAGTTGGGGAACAGGTTTTGCTTTTTGTGTGTGTGTGTGTGTGTGTGTGTGTGTATGTGTGTGTGTATGTGTGTGTGTGTGTGTGTGTGTGTGTTGATGGTGGTTCGGGCGCAGGTACTCGAGTTAGACCCGAGGCAAGGAGTTATGTTTAACCTTGGCAATTGCATAGAATGATCATGTTTACTTGCACAAGTGCAAGGAATGGGTGTTTGGCATTTGCACATTGCTCCTTGTCATGGTTACAGACCAGATGCCTCTTTTCTGGTTCGGGTCGTCGGTTAATGGATGTTATAAGTCGAATAAAAGAAGTTTTAAGCATTTAAAGAAATGAAGGAACTGGTAACACCGCTTGAGCATGGATGGCAAACCCCACTAGCATGGGTGATGGATGCAGGAGTCGTACATGGCCGGTGGATGATGGATCTTGTCAAGTGTCGAGGGTTGGGTATAACAGGTTGTGTATGGCTCATCTGGTCCCCGGAGCCACAGATGGTGCCCGTGTTCCTTATATGGCGACCCCATGCAGTCGGCCGGACGTAATGAGCCACGGGACAGAGGCGCCAGCGCTGCCCACCCGCCACAATTTCAACTGCCGTCAGATGCATTTCTTTCTTTTTCAGTGCCTCGCTCGACCACCTCACCTGGGGTCATGTGTCGTCCTCGGGAGGTCTCTGTATTAATCTGGCATGGGAGGCCCGAGGGGAGTTGTGTGTGTGTGTGGGGGGTGTAGGTAGGTATCGCGGGCGAAACTCGGGCAACAAAAGTGGGATTGTTTTCGCTCAGTCGAGAGGCGACGTAAGAGCGCGCAATCCTCGGCCAATAGCATGGAGGTGGCTGGGGGCCAAGAGTTCGTCTGATTGCCAGGGTCAGAGCGCCTTAGTGTGACTTGCAGGTTCGTGTGGCACGCTACTACCCGATCCTTGCCCTCCGCTCAACACCCAGGGGGGATTATTGACCGTTCAGTGACGGGCGAGAGAGTGTGTGTAAGGGCGGCGCGGGCATGGAGTGAGTGAGGGAAGGGGGGCGCGCTGGTGTCTGAGCCTTCTCCATGAGGAATGGTGGTTGTGGTGTTGTTGTTGGTACGTAATGTATGTCAGGTAGTGGGGATGTGGAGGTAGGCTGGGTATGGCAGGCCACCTCAGGAGGAGCGGTTCTCGTTACGCCGCCGGCGGAGCAGCCGCCCGCTCCGCCGCCCTCGCCCGCAAACAGAGCGTCAGGAAGAGCATCAAGGAAATTAACGCCTTCCGCTACTCCAACTTCGTCGATCTCATCTACTTCGCCTCCAAGAAGTACGTACAGCTCGGGTGAATGACGGCAGACATGTACTGCATACTGTAAACCCTTTGATATATATATATATATATATATATATATATATATATATATATATATATATATATATATATATATATATATATAAGACAACAAAAGTATTTTAAGATGGTTAGGCTGTGAAATCGTTGTGAGGGAGAGGAGAGTACTCAAAAAAGCCTAGCGATTACCCGTGCGTGCATTCACAAAGTTAATGGCGCTCGTATGCCATCTTCATCTCTTGTGTGTGTGTGTGTGTGTCCCGTGAACTCGAGTGAGTAAGAGAGCATCGCTGTCTGCCTGCAGGGTATCTCCATACATGTTAATCCAACCCCCGGGGTCAGTGGTTGAACGCTGAGGTTTTTGCGTGATGAGAATCCTAAAAGCCAATTGTGAGTTGTGTGTGTGTGTGGCTGCTGTGTGCTTCGCGAGGTAACGTTGTGGGATGGCTTCGTCTGTACCCTGTTGCTGTGGTGTGGTTTGTGGTACTGCATGTCTAGATTAGGACTTTATTATTATTATTATTATTATTAGTATTAGTATTATTATTAGTATTAGTAGTAGTATTACTACTTTCTTTCAAACTATTCGCCATTTCCCGCGTTAGCGAGGTAGCGTTAAGAATAGAGGACTAGGCCTCTGAGGGAATATCCTCACCTGGCCCCCTTCTCTGTTCCTTCTTTTGGAAAAAAAAAAAAATATTATTACTACTACTATAAAAGAAAGAGACAGGAGGTCAAGAGAAAGGTGCAAGAGGTGAAAAAAAGGGCAAATGAGAGTTGGGGTGAGAGAGTATCATTAAATTTTAGGGAGAATAAAAAGATGTTCTGGAAGGAGGTAAATAAAGTGCGTAAGACAAGGGAGCAAATGGGAACTTCAGTGAAGGGCGCAAATGGGGAGGTGATAACAAGTAGTGGTGATGTGAGAAGGAGATGGAGTGAGTATTTTGAAGGTTTGTTGAATGTGTTTGATGATAGAGTGGCAGATATAGGGTGTTTTGGTCGAGGTGGTGTGCAAAGTGGGAGGGTTAGGGAAAATGATTTGGTAAACAGAGAAGAGGTAGTGAAAGCTTTGCGGAAGATGAAAGCCGGCAAGGCAGCAGGTTTGGATGGTATTGCAGTGGAATTTATTAAAAAAGGGGGTGACTGTATTGTTGACTGGTTGGTAAGGTTATTTAATGTATGTATGACTCATGGTGAGGTGCCTGAGGATTGGCGGAATGCGTGCATAGTGCCATTGTACAAAGGCAAAGGGGATAAGAGTGAGTGCTCAAATTACAGAGGTATAAGTTTGTTGAGTATTCCTGGTAAATTATATGGGAGGGTATTGATTGAGAGGGTGAAGGCATGTACAGAGCATCAGATTGGGGAAGAGCAGTGTGGTTTCAGAAGTGGTAGAGGATGTGTGGATCAGGTGTTTGCTTTGAAGAATGTATGTGAGAAATACTTAGAAAAGCAAATGGATTTGTATGTAGCATTTATGGATCTGGAGAAGGCATATGATAGAGTTGATAGAGATGCTCTGTGGAAGGTATTAAGAATATATGGTGTGGGAGGCAAGTTGTTAGAAGCAGTGAAAAGTTTTTATCGAGGATGTAAGGCATGTGTACGTGTAGGAAGAGAGGAAAGTGATTGGTTCTCAGTGAATGTAGGTTTGCGGCAGGGGTGTGTGATGTCTCCATGGTTGTTTAATTTGTTTATGGATGGGGTTGTTAGGGAGGTAAATGCAAGAGTTCTGGAAAGAGGGGCAAGTATGAAGTCTGTTGGGGATGAGAGAGCTTGGGAAGTGAGTCAGTTGTTGTTCGCTGATGATACAGCGCTGGTGGCTGATTCATGTGAGAAACTGCAGAAGCTGGTGACTGAGTTTGGTAAAGTGTGTGGAAGAAGAAAGTTAAGAGTAAATGTGAATAAGAGCAAGGTTATTAGGTACAGTAGGGTTGAGGGTCAAGTCAATTGGGAGGTGAGTTTGAATGGAGAAAAACTGGAGGAAGTGAAGTGTTTTAGATATCTGGGAGTGGATCTGGCAGCGGATGGAACCATGGAAGCGGAAGTGGATCATAGGGTGGGGGAGGGGGCGAAAATCCTGGGAGCCTTGAAGAATGTGTGGAAGTCGAGAACATTATCTCGGAAAGCAAAAATGGGTATGTTTGAAGGAATAGTGGTTCCAACAATGTTGTATGGTTGCGAGGCGTGGGCTATGGATAGAGTTGTGCGCAGGAGGATGGATGTGCTGGAAATGAGATGTTTGAGGAGAATGTGTGGTGTGAGGTGGTTTGATCGAGTAAGTAACGTAAGGGTAAGAGAGATGTGTGGAAATAAAAAGAGCGTGGTTGAGAGAGCAGAAGAGGGTGTTTTGAAGTGGTTTAGGCACATGGAGAGAATGAGTGAGGAAAGATTGACCAAGAGGATATATGTGTCGGAGGTGGAGGGAACGAGGAGAAGAGGGAGACCAAATTGGAGGTGGAAAGATGGAGTGAAAAAGATTTTGTGTGATCGGGGCCTGAACATGCAGGAGGGTGAAAGGAGGGCAAGGAATAGAGTGAATTGGAGCGATGTGGTATACCGGGGTTGACGTGCTGTCAGTGGATTGAATCAAGGCATGTGAAGCGTCTGGGGTAAACCATGGAAAGCTGTGTAGGTATGTATATTTGCGTGTGTGGACGTATGTATATACATGTGTATGGGGGGGGTTGGGCCATTTCTTTCGTCTGTTTCCTTGCGCTACCTCGCAAACGCGGGAAACAGCGACAAAGTATAATAAAAAAATAAAAAAAATAATTATTATTATTATTTTATTATTATTATTATTATTATTATTATTATTATTATTATTATTATTATTAATATTAATATTATTATTATTGTTATTATTATTATTATCATTATCATTATTATTATTATTATTATTATTATTATTATTGTTATTATTATTATCATTATTATTATTATTATTATTATTATTATTATTGGATTTACTACAGCCATAGGGATGAAAATCTCTGCTAGAGTTGTGCACACATGAAGTGTATTGCCTTAGCTTATATTTTGAAGAGTGCTTCCATGCACTTTCCACGTCCTTGTGAAAATAGTTTGGATGAGGCAAACTAATATTGATAAAGTATATATATATATATATATATATATATATATATATATATATATATATATATATATATATATATATATATATATATTAATTGACAACACTTAGCGTCCGCTTTCCCCTCCCCACTCACTTCAACTTGCTTTCCAAAGTTGTAACATATCTCTCAACCTTAACCCAACGTACCCCAGACAGACACATCCCACTGCGAACCCAGACAGTTCGCTGTGTGACATAATATTACTCACCTTCACTATCTCAGACAGTGATTCGTTCGTCTCCCAATCAGGTGTTTTGTTTTCCCCACTATGAACCCTGACCCCCCCACTGTGTCTCTCCCACTGTCATCTCCACTTCATGTATCAGTCGTGATTCCACTGTTTTTCTCAATATGGGGTTCGATCCTCCGTGGTAACCTTTGTGTTTTTAGGTTGAGTTGTTATTCTTGCCGCTTCCCTCCCGCGGTCTGTGAGTTAACTGCGTTATGGCTAATTGTATACCGAGGCGTTAACGCCGATCCCAGTGTGTGTTCTCCCTAGTGTTAACCCAGACCCCAGTATCTCCCTAGTGTTAACCCAGACCCCAGTATCTCCCTAATGTTAACCCAGACCCCAGTATCTCCCTAATGTTAACCCAGACCCCAGTATCTCCCTAATGTTAACCCAGACCCCAGTATCTCCCTAGTGTTAACCCAGACCCCAGTATCTCCCTAGTGTTAACCCAGACCCCAGTATCTCCCTAATGTTAACCCAGACCCCAGTATCTCCCTAATGTTAACCCAGACCCAGTATCTCCCTAGTGTTAACCCAGACCCCAGTATCTCCCTAGTGTTAACCCAGACCCCAGTATCTCCCTAAGTGTTAACCCAGACCTCCAGTATCTCCCTAGATGTTAACCCAGACCCCAGTATCTCCCTAGTGTTAACCCAGACCCCAGTATCTCCCTAATGTTAACCCAGACCCCAGTATCTCCCTAATGTTAACCCAGACCCCAGTATCTCCCTAGTGTTAACCCAGACCCCAGTATCTCCCTAGTGTTAACCCTGACCCCAGTATCTCCCTAGTGTTAACCCTGGCCCCAGTATCTCCCTAGTGTTAACCCAGACCCCAGTATCTCCCTAGTGTTAACCCTGACCCCAGTATCTCCCTAGTTCCGACCAGTATCAGTGTTAACCCAGACCCCAGTATCTCCCTAGTGTTAACCCAGACCCCAGTATCTCCCTAGTGTTAACCCAGACCCCAGTATCTCCCTAGTGTTAACCCAGACCCCAGTATCTCCCTAGTGTTAACCCAGACCCCAGTATCTCCCTAGTGTTAACCCAGACCCCAGTATCTCCCTAGTGTTAACCCAGACCCCCAGTATCTCTCTAGTGTTAACCCAGACCCCAGTATCTCCCCAGTGTTAACCCTAACCCCTCTGTGTTATCTATTATGAGGCATCTCCCTATATAAATCTTGACCCTGAATTGACCGATAAATGAGGCGTCTCCCCAGTGTTAACACCCCGGTATACTAAGACGTCTCCCCAGTGTTAACACCCCGGTATACTAAGACGTCTCCCCAGAGTTAACACCCCGGTATACTAAGACGTCTCCCCAGTGTTAACACCCCGGTATACTAAGACGTCTCCCCAGTGTTAACACCCCGGTATACTAAGACGTCTCCCCAGTGTTAACACCCCGGTATACTAAGACGTCTCCCCAGTGTTAACACCCCGGTATACTAAGACGTCTCCCCAGTGTTAACACCCCGGTATACTAAGACGTCTCCCCAGTGTTAACACTCCGGTATACTAAGACGTCTCCCCAGTGTTAACACCCCGGTATACTAAGACGTCTCCCCAGTGTTAACACCCCGGTATACTAAGACGTCTCCCCAGTGTTAACACCCCGGTATACTAAGACGTCTCCCCAGTGTTAACACCCCGGTATACTAAGACGTCTCCCCAGTGTTAACACCCCGGTATACTAACGTCTCCCCAGTGTTAACACCCCGGTATACTAAGACGTCTCCCCAGTGTTAACACCCCGGTATACTAAGACGTCTCCCCAGTGTTAACACCCCGGTATACTAAGACGTCTCCCCAGTGTTAACACTCCGGTATACTAAGACGTCTCCCCAGTGTTAACACCCCGGTATACTAAGACGTCTCCCCAGTGTTAACACCCCGGTATACTAAGACGTCTCCCCAGTGTTAACACCCCGGTATACTAAGACGTCTCCCCAGTGTTAACACCCCGGTATACTAAGACGTCTCCCCAGTGTTAACACCCCGGTATACTAACGTCTCCCCAGTGTTAACACCCCGGTATACTAAGACGTCTCCCCAGTGTTAACACCCCGGTATACTAAGACGTCTCCCCAGTGTTAGCACCCCGGTATACTAAGACGTCTCCCCAGTGTTAACACCCCGGTATACTAAGACGTACCTCCCCAGTGTTAACACCCCGGTATACTAAGACGTCTCCCCAGTGTTAACACCCCGGTATACTAAGACGTCTCCCCAGTGTTAACACCCCGGTATACTAAGACGTACCTCCCCAGTGTTAACACCCCGGTATACTAAGACGTCTCCCCAGTGTTAACACCCCGGTATACTAAGACGTCTCCCCAGTGTTAACACCCCGGTATACTAAGACGTCTCCCCAGTGTTAACACCCCGGTATACTAAGACGTACCTCCCCAGTGTTAACACCCCGGTATACTAAGACGTCTCCCCAGTGTTAACACCCCGGTATACTAAGACGTCTCCCCAGTGTTAATCCTCAGGTTTGACTGAAAGTAAGGCATCTCATCAATGTTAACTTTGACTCCAATATAACAATGAGACGTCTCCCAAGTATTAACCCTGCCCCCAGTACCTCCCCAGTAGTTTGGCATCTTGTTAACCCTAACCCCAGTAGCACTAGTAGTTAGTTAGTTCTCTAGTAGTATTAACCCTGCCCCCAGTACCTCCCCAGTAGTTTGGCATCTTGTTAACCCTAACCCCAGTAGCACTAGTAGTTAGGTAGCGTCCTAGTATTATTAACCCTGCCCCCAGTACCTCCCCAGTAGTTTGCCATCTTGTTAACCTTAACCCCAGTAGCACTAGTAGTTAGGTAGCGTCCTAGTATTATTAACCCTGCCCCCAGTACCTCCCCAGTAGTTTGGCATCTTGTTAACCCTAACCCCAGTAGCACTAGTAGTTAGTTAGTTCTCTAGTAGTATTAACCCTGCCCCCAGTACCTCCCCAGTAGTTTGGCATCTTGTTAACCCTAACCCCAGTAGCACTAGTAGTTAGGTAGCGTCCTAGTATTATTAACCCTGCCCCCAGTACCTCCCCAGTAGTTTGGCATCTTGTTAACCCTAACCCCAGTAGCACTAGTAGTTAGTTAGTTCCCTAGTATTATTAACCCTAACCCCAGTACCTCCCCAGTAGTTTGGCAGCTTTTTGGCCTAAGATATTAATGCATTAACACGGTGTAAAAACCAATAGATTGGCAAGGTTTCACCCCTTTCGCACTTAACAATAATCTCCCATATTTTAACAATTATCTCCCATATTTTAACAATTATCTCCCATATTTTAAGAATTATCTCCCATATTTTAAGAATTATCTCCCATATTTTAACAATTATCTCCCATATTTTAAGAATTATCTCCCATATTTTAACAATTATCTCCCATATTTTAACAACTATCTCCCATATTTTAAGAATTATCTCCCATATTGTAACAATTATCTCCCATATTTTAACAATTATCTCCCATATTTTAACAATTATCTCCCATATTTTAACAATTATCTCCCATATTTTAACAATTGTCTCCCATATTTTAACAATTGTCTCCCATATTTTAACAAGTATCTCCCATATTCATTTACCTGTGCTCTTCAGGACCCACATAGGTAATTAGTTCAATGTTCAGTGTATGTTTATATCTTATGTAAATGGTTCGGAGTAGGATGTTTTAGATCTAGTATTAACGCAACTAGTACAATGTTCAGTGTTTATATCTTATATAAATGGTAGGAGTAGGATGTTTTAGATCTAGTATTAACGCAACTAGTGCAATGTTCAGTGTTTACTCCTTAATGGTTAGGAGTAGGATGTTTTAGATCTAGTATTAACGCATCTAGTACAATGTTTAGTGGTTTATATCTTATATAAATGGTTAGGAGTAGGATGTTTTAGATCTAGTATTAACGCAACTAGTGCAATGTTCAGTGTTTATATCTTATATAAATGGTTAGGAGTAGGACGTTTTATATCTAGTATTAACGCAACTAGTTCAGTGTTTGTTTATATCTTATATAAATGGTTAGGAGTAGGACGTTTTATATCTAGTATTAAAGCAACTAGTTCAATGTTCAGTGTTTGTTTATATCTTATATAAATGGTTAAGAGTAGGATGTTTTAGATCTAGTATTAACGCAACACCTAGGTTTTATACCTAGTATCAACGCCACCCTGTATATGTGTGTGTGTTCGTGTCCTTGCAGTGAGGTATGCAAGGCGTTGAACAAGACGAGAGGGCTGTACCAGCGTTGGGGTGAGCTGCAGGAGGAAGGCACCATTGTCACCAGCAAGGAAGAGTTGGACTGGACCAACACAGAGCTGCGCAACGCCCTCCGGTCCATTGAGTGGGATCTGGAAGATCTTGAGGAGACGATAGATATCCTTTTACACATAACCAAATATTTTCCATTAATGTTTGAGTAATTTCGGAGTTTTCACAGTCCAAATTATTTTTTCATTATGTGTTGAGTAATTTCGTAGTTTTGTGGCTGAATCAGTGGAGGCCATGGAGTTCTTGTAAACTGGTTTGTTGTGTTGGTGGTTGATGGAAAAGAGAATTGAAAATGGAGGGGAAAAATACCGGAAAGAAAGAAGATAGTTCTACCTCAATATTCCGGGTACCGAGGCAAGATGGCTACGTAAGTGTTTACAGATACAGTTCTCCGGTTGTGGCTGGCCTGCCTGCCTCCCTCCCTCCGCCCATCCTCCAACGGTGAGTACCCGCTACGCTCTTTGTTTACCTAGTTGAAGGGGGCCACAAGGACCACTTGCCTTTATATACCGTCTTCGCGTGCCCATCATATGTAGGTGCTCCATCCTGGCTTCATTGTACTCTTTTCGACCCCCCTGTGTAAATGGATTTCTCTGTGATAGGGACTGTATTAATCGTAGTTTTTTTTAGCATTTGCAAAGAGGTTATTAATGTATGTAGTAGCCATTACCATGATAGTTTTAATGTCGGACGTATTACAGTGTTTCGCGAAATGATATTGCCGACATTCTTCAAGAAGTGATAGGAATGAACAGAATTAATTATTCTTCGTTTATCAAAATTACTTGAATGCGTTTGTCGTATGGTTCGCCATGTCGCTAGCTGGCCCGGGCCTTTTGTCCTACAACGGAATGTCATAAAATCGTTCGTAGAAGTTTGTGTTGGGATGCCATCATGGCGGGTTTGTCTGTCAGACATACGTGTTAAGATCCAGTGACTTACTTCTCATAGGTAGAATAGCCATGGCACAAGTATATGAATATTTTCAGTTGGATATTTTTTTTTGAATATCCACGTCCATCCCAGCGATTTTGGTATCTGGTATTTCCTTCGCCTCGGTTTGTTTACTCCTTGGGATCCAGTTCTCCATCCCTTTTGTCTCCATACTTCTTTTTTTTTATATATATTTTATTCTCTCGTGTAGTAGTTTTTTCACTGCTTCCGTGGCTAGTATTATCATGCGCTCGCTTTTGTTATACCCCCTTTTTCGTCAATGTTTTCACCCTTCTGTCCTTCTCTCATTTCTCTTTATCGTGTAACATTATTTCTCTTTTATATATACGTTTCACCTCCATGCGTGCTCATCCTATTACCTCACGCCGTGCCCCTCCCATCTCTGCCTCGCCTCCCATGGACGTAGTTGAAGAAGGGATTGGCGGCCCTCGAAGCCAAGGCATGCGGGCCTCGAGTGTGCCCGAGCCGGACTCGATTCCCCACATCCTCACCCAACCAAACAAATAGTTGGAATCCACTCGCTCTCTCTCTCTCTCTGAGCATCACCGGAGTTTTATTACCTGGTAGTACTTGCCCTGAATTTCTTAAGGATTCCATTCATAAACAGCTGAAGAAAAAAAGAAGAAAGAACTCGAGAAGTTGACGAAGATAAAGGTGGGGTTTGAAGGGCGGCGCGTGATCCGGGATTAGATCTAGAACGAACTGGTAAATTCGCGGCGACTCGGGGAGGAGGATCATGAGGTGTAATGGTCGAACGTGCGGCAAGACCTGTCTCCTCCTCCCCCCAGTTTATCCCTCCCTCCTCCCCGTTGCTCTTGCTCCTCCTCCTCCTCCTCGCCTCCTCCCAGCCACACACACACCCAACCACCCCCTCGCCTCCACCAATCCTCTTGGCCCGCACGCTCGAAAGTACCTTACCATGCAGGGTTTAATGTTTATTTCTGCCCTATAGACTGGTAAATGCCTGATGCAGTTATTCGTTTCGCACAGTCGTTTACACCCTGTTTCCACTCCATGTCGTAACTGTTAGTAGCTGTGAGTTAATAGAGGACGTACAGGATGATAGACTGTGATCGCAAGATGGCAAATCGATTCCAGTCTCGAAAAAGTACCGAGTATTATAAACACATGGGGGCAGGGGAGGCGAGATTGCAAGCTGATGGATGAGTTTCTTTCGACTTAACAAAACGGGAGAATGAGAAGAAAGCCTTTGGTGCAGTGATCTCCAGTGACTTGGAACCCATTACGTGTATTGATCTCCTATAGCCAACAGCCTATAGATGCAATGATATCCACTGACTCATTGCCTATTAGGTGCACGAATCGATAGCCAACAGCCTATAGATGCAGCGATATCCACTGACTCACTGCCTATTAGGTGCACTAATCGATAGCGTACAGCCTATAGATGCAATGATATCCAAGTACTTATAGCCTAATAGGTGCCATAATCTCCGATACCTACAGCCTATAGATGCAATGATCTCCAGGGACTTATAGCCTATTAGGTGCCATAATATCCAACAGCCTACAGCCTATAGATGCAGTGATATCCAGGGACTTATAGCCTAATAGGTGCCATAATCTCCGATAGCCTACAGCCTATAGATGCAGTGATATCCAAGTACTTATAGCCTAATAGGTGCCATAATCTCAGATAGCCTACAGCCTATAGATGCAATGATCTCCAGGGACTTGTACACCCTGTTACATACCATGATCTTCGATACCCTACTGCCTGTAGGAGACAGTGAGTGCAGAGAAGCATCGAAAGGCGAACAGATTTGAGAATTTATAGGTAGGATATTGTGGGGGGAACAGGTCCTCACTCTATAGTCACTGGCGCGTCCAGTTTTTCTCCTCCTCACCCTGACAACCTTGCTCACCTCTGAGTTACCAAGATGATTCACCCCGATTGAGACACATTGTTTTGAGACGACTTTACACGTACGTACAGACTTTGAGACATCGTATGAGACGACTTTACATATACGTACACACTTTGAGACATCGTATGAGACGACTTTACATGTACGTACAGTCTTTGAGACACCGTATGAGACGACTTTACATATACGTACAGACTTTGAGACATCGTATGAGACGACTTTACATATACGTACAGACTTTGAGACATCGTATGAGACGACTTTACACGTACGTACAGACTTTGAGACATCGTATGAGACGACTTTACACGTACGTACAGACTTTGAGACACCGTATGAGACGACTTTACATGTACGTACAGACTTTGAGACATTGTATGACGACTTTACATGTACGTACAGACTTTGAGACACATTGCATGACGACTTTAAAGTACGTACGGACTGAGACACACATCATGTGACGACTTTGCACGCACGTACAGACTTTGAGACATCGTATGAGACGACTTTACATGTACGTACAGACTTTGAGACATCGTATGAGACGACTTTACATGTACGTACAGACTTTGAGACACCGTATGACGATTTTACACGTACGTACAGACTTTGAGACACCGTATGACGACTTTACGCGTACGTACAGACTTTGAGACATCGTATGAGACGACTTTACACGTACGTACGGACTGAAACTCATCGTATGACGACTTTACACGTACGTACAGACTTTGACGCACATCATGGGACGACTTAACACGTACGTACCCTTCCAAAGAAAAGGTTAAGAGGCGCTTTACTTATAATCTGTACGAGGTATTTAGGTGCTCATTTTGTCTTAACTACTCATGTAGTTGAGGCTACAAACATCTTGGAGAGACGTTGTACTTTGGCTCATACAAGTACTTGTTCACTAGGCTGTATGCGGATAAACCACAGAGGAACACATGAGTTAGGAATAGGTTGGGAGAGCCACAAGGACAAATGGAAGATGGTAGATGCGAGAGCGCTCTCTCGTGATACAGAGATAATGACTGAATTGCGTGATGATATACAGAGATAATGACTGAATTGCGTGATGATATACAGAGATAATGACTGAATTGCGTGATGATATACAGAGATAATGACTGAATTGCGTGATGATATACAGAGATAATGACTGAATTGCGTGAAGATATACAGAGATAATGACTGAATGCGTGAAGATATACAGAGATAATGACTGAATGCGTGAAGATATACAGAGATAATGACTGAATGCGTGAAGATATACAGAGATAATGACTGAGTTGCGTGAAGATATACAGAGATAATGACTGAATGCGTGAAGATATACAGAGATAATGACTGAATTGCGTGAAGATATACAGAGATAAAATGCGTGAAGATATACAGAGATAATGACTGAGTTGCGTGAAGATATACAGAGATAATGACTGAATTGCGTGAAGATATACAGAGATAATGACTGAGTTGCGTGAAGATATACAGAGATAATGACTGAGTTGCGTGAAGATATACAGAGATAATGACTGAATTGCGTGAAGATATACAGAGATAATGACTGAATTGCGTGAAGATATACAGAGATAATGACTGAGTTGCGTGAAGATATACAGAGATAATGAATGAGTTGCGTGAAGATATACAGAGATAAAATGCGTGAAGATATACAGAGATAATGACTGAATTGCGTGAAGATATACAGAGATAAAATGCGTGAAGATATACAGAGATAATGACTGAATGATTCAGTTGACAGCGTGAAATATACAGAGATAATGACTGAGTTGCGTGAAGATATACAGAGATAATGACTAATGAGTGGATATAAGATAATGACGAACGTGAAGATATACAGAGATAATGACTGAATGCGTGAAATTATATGCGAGAGCTTAATGACTGAATTGCGTAGAGTACAGAGATAATGCACATGAGATTGCGTGAAGATATTTATAATCGCGAGAGCGTTTGGAATCAACAGGTACCATTTTCGTAGTGGGTACCAGGGTATGAAATGTCATACGTAATAGAGAGGTTGAGAGCAACACCGAACACAGGTGTATGAATAGATTTGACAACTATTTGCCTTCAGTTGCTTAATAGCGTACGTGTATTGTATTTGACAACTAATTGCCTTGAGTTGCTTAATAGCGTACGTGTATTGACAACTATTTGCCTTCAGTTGCTTAATAGCGTACGTGTATTGACAACTATTTGCCTTCAGTTGCTTAATAGCGTACGTGTATTGACAACTATTTGCCTTCAGTTGCTTAATAGCGTACGTGTATTGACAACTATTTGCCTTCCGTTGCTTAATAGCGTACGTGTATTGTATTTGACAACTAATTGCCTTGAGTTGCTTAATAGCGTACGTGTATTGACAACTATTTGCCTTCAGTTGCTTTATAGCGTACGTGTATTGACAACTATTTGCCTTCAGTTGCTTAATAGCGTACGTGTATTGACAACTATTTGCCTTCCGTTGCTTAATAGCGTACGTGTATTGTATTTGACAACTAATTGCCTTGAGTTGCTTAATAGCGTACGTGTATTGACAACTATTTGCCTTCAGTTGCTTAATAGCGTACGTGTATTGACAACTATTTGCCTTCAGTTGCTTAATAGCGTACGTGTATATTATATTTTGAGGTCGCTTGTGAGACAGACCGTCTCAGAGAACACTGTAATCTCTCTTTGTTTTGAGTACTCAAATTCATATATTGTCATTGACGCCTAATTGTGATGAGTGGAACAGATTTGAATGTCTGGAATTTTTTGATAATTAAATTGCAATAGTCGAAGGCATTTTTATTTTTTTTCAAGTCTGATGGTTGATATTGGTATACGTGATTATGAATTGAACCTCCTGGAATTGAAATTTGAGTAGAACTTTTGGTTTTTGATATACTTTAGACAGACCGCCTAATATATTTTACTTCACTGTCAAACATTGTAGGAAAGAATTATATTATTATTGATGCTGGATAGCAAATATGAAAGGTCGCTTATCATATTTTACTGAACAATATATAGATGTGAATTTCATCATTTCTAATCTTCCCTTTCGGAGGTTCACTTTGGACTTGCTGGAAAATTGTTAGGTAAACTTTTGTTGTGTTAAAGAGGGGGAAAAAAATGGTATATGGTTGTAAAGTCTGTAGGGTGTTTACGGTGGTGGGGGAGTGAGTTGGGGGGGGGGGGGGGCGAAGGAATGTGCTGACGTCACTGCGTTTTATTTTTGGAGGGCACCAATTATGGTGTTACCTGTTGTTAATCTTAACTACCCAACGAGCTTGTATTATTTCCCCTTGTTAAGATAAGACTCTGAACAGATAGGATATTATTTTTGTTTTTCTTTTTCTTCTTCTTCTTCTTCTTCTTCTTCTTCTTTGTCAGTCTTCAGCGATACAATTTGATAGTAAGATGTAACAGAGAGGGTTCGGTTATGTAATCGTACGTAGGAGAATTGATTATCATCCATGTCAAGTCATGCTGTGTTTGGGCGTGAGGAGCTAGGCTTTGTTTCATAATCTCGTACGTGATTAATGAGCGTCAAAAATTGAAGTCTGGGCCATTTTTTGATGTATCTTTGTGCCCCTCGAAGTTTTGGAACCCACTATCCCTTTCAAGTATGACCTGGTCTTTATGTCAAAGATTCCATTTCCTACAAAATTCTTGAAATAATTTATTTTTCTCCCTTATTTTTTTTTCTCCCTCATTAACGCTCTTCATGTTTTAATTAAGGCCTGGCCTCGATAGAGGGCCCTGGCTTTTGGTCCGTGACTGGAGCATATCAAAATGAAGGAGGGGGAAAAAAAGAGATACATTTGATGTATGTCGTGGTGTATTATCCCTGGGGATAGGGGAGAAAGAATACTTCCCACGTATTCCCTGCGTGTCGTAGAAGGCGACTAAAAAGGGAGGGAGCTAAGGGGGGCTGAAAGTCCTCCCCTCTCGTCTTTTTTTTAATTTTCCAAAAGAAGGAAGAGAGAAAGGGGGGCCAGGTGAGGATATTCCCTCAGAGGCCCAGTCCTCTGTTCTGAACGCTACCTCGCTCATGCGAGAAATGGCGAATAGGAAGGGAAAAAAAAAAGGGGTCGTGGTGTATTATCCTGTTCGTAAAATCAAGTGGTATTGGATCATCCTACGCCAACTCCCTTTGGCCTGGTGTTGACGGGGTCATGGTTGAACCCTACACTGTACCTCTGGGGGGGTGGGGGTTTGGGGGGGTGTTTAGGGTCACCCCATTGACCTTTGACCCCGTATTTCCCTCAATTTCGTACAGAGACGAACATTCTCTTCCATCTTTTGCTTGGGGATTCGCTCAAGGGGACATGAGTGTAAATTCCTCTCGTCTGTACTGGCGGTTATAGTCATCTCGCCTCTCGAGCATTCTGGGCGATGGGACGACCTTTGAGCTGGAGGGTACGACCCTTGAGGTAGACGGTACGACCCTTGAGGTAGATGGTACGACCCTTGAGGTAGATGGTACGACCCTTGAGGTGGAGGGTACGACCCTTGAGGTAGAGGGTACGACCCTTGAGGTAGACGGTACGACCCTTGAGGTAGATGGTACGACCCTTGAGGTAGATAGTACGACCCTTGAGGTAGATGGTACGACCCTTGAGGTAGATGGTACGACCCTTGAGGTAGATGGTACGACCCTTGAACTAGACGGTACGACCCTTGAGCTAGACGGAACGACCCTTGATCTAGACGGAACGACCCTTGAACTAGATGATACGACCCTTGAGGTAGATGGTACGACCCTTGAGGTAGATGGTACGACCCTTGAGGTAGAGGGTACGACCCTTGAGGTAGACGGTACGACCCTTGAGGTAGAGGGTACGACCCTTGAGGTAGATGGTACGACCCTTGAGGTAGAGGGTACGACCCTTGAGGTAGAGGGTACGACCCTTGAGCTAGACGGTACGACCCTTGAACTAGCCGTAATGTGGAGTCGACTCACACAGTCTCCAGCCGTATTTTGTACTCCCTTCTCTCTCTCTCTCTCTCTCTCTCTCTCTCTCTCTCTCTCTCTCTCTCTCTCTCTCTCTCTCCCACACACACTTCCGTGTCTCTCGTCATAGCGTCGGTGGTTGGCAATATGCCTGAGAGGGCGAATGTCACGATGTCATGTGTGTCGGCACGTAATGACACAACCCCAGCGGGAATGTGGAGGTTGAGTCGTGTACTGTGTATTACGGTGTGTGTGTGTGTGTGTGTGTGTGTGTGTGTGGTAGCCCCATCCGCCCGACGATATGGCTCAACCCACCACCCACCACACACCCTCTTATCTCGGTCGTGTGATAAGACAGGAGGTCGAAGGAGGAGGAGGAGGAGGAGACTATGTGTGTGGGAGCCCTGACACACACACACTCACTTGAGCAGATGAAGCGTCGTAGTTTGAGCAGTTTCGACGCGCACGTAGTAGTAGTAGTTCTTCTGTATAGATATAGAAATGCAGCTAAAATGCTTGATATCTATTTATAGATATAGATAATCCACAATATAGATAGTGGGAGGGGTTAGGTGTTGGGGGGTAGTTTGGTAAGGTTGGGGGGGCAAGGTTTTCGGACAGGGTTGGTGGGGTTTGGTTGTGCAGTAACTTCCTCCCCAGGGTTAGGGGGGGTTGTGCAGTAACTTCCTCCCCAGGGTTAGGGGGGGTTGTGCAGTAACTTCCTCCCCAGAGTTAGGGGGGTTGTGCAGTAACTTCCTCCCCAGGGTTAGGGGGGTTGTGCAGTAACTTCCTCCCCAGGGTTAGGGGGGTTGTGCAGTAACTTCCTCCCCAGGGTTAGGGGGGGTTGTGCAGTAACTTCCTCCCCAGAGTTAGGGGGGGTTGTGCAGTAACTTCCTCCCCAGGGTTAGGGGGGGTTGTGCAGTAACTTCCTCCCCAGGGTTAGGGGGGGTTGTGCAGTAACTCCCTCCCCAGGGTTAGGGGGGGTTGTGCAGTAACTTCCTCCCCAGGGTTAGGGGGGTTGTGCAGTAACTTCCTCCCCAGGGTTAGGGGGGGTTGTGCAGTAACTTCCTCCCCAGGGTTAGGGGGGGTTGTGCAGTAACTTCCTCCCCAGAGTTAGGGGGGTTGTGCAGTAACTTCCTCCCCAGGGTTAGGGGGGTTGTGCAGTAACTTCCTCCCCAGGGTTAGGGGTGGTTGTGCAGTAACTTCCTCCCCAGGGTTAGGGGGGGTTGTGCAGTAACTTCCTCCCCAGGGTTAGGGGGGGTTGTGCACTAACTTCCTCCCCAGGGTTAGGGGGGTTGTGCAGTAACTTCCTCCCCAGGGTTAGGGGGGGTTGTGCAGTAACTTCCTCCCCAGGGTTAGGGGGGGTTGTGCAGTAACTTCCTCCCCAGGGTTAGGGGGGGTTGTGCAGTAACTTCCTCCCTAGGGTTAGGGGGGGTTGTGCAGTAACTCCCTCCCCAGGGTTAGGGGGGTTGTGCAGTAACTTCCTCCCCAGGGTTAGGGGGGTTGTGCAGTAACTTCCTCCCCAGGGTTAGGGGGGGTTGTGCAGTAACTTCCTCCCCAGGGTTAGGGGGGGTTGTGCAGTAACTTCCTCCCCAGGGTTAGGGGGGGTTGTGCAGTAACTTCCTCCCCAGGGTTAGGGGGGGTTGTGCAGTAACTTCCCTCCCCAGGGTTAGGGGGGGTTGTGCAGTAACTTCCTCCCCAGGGTTAGGGGGGGTTGTGCAGTAACTTCCTCCCCAGGGTTAGGGGGGGTTGTGCAGTAACTTCCTCCCCAGGGTTAGGGGGGGTTGTGCAGTAACTTCCTCCCAGGGTTAGGGGGGGTTGTGCAGTAACTCCCTCCCCAGGGTTAGGGGGGGTTGTGCAGTAACTTCCTCCCCAGGGTTAGGGGGGTTGTGCAGTAACTTCCTCCCCAGGGTTAGGGGGGGTTGTGCAGTAACTTCCTCCCCAGGGTTAGGGGGGGTTGTGCAGTAACTTCCTCCCCAGGGTTAGGGGGGGTTGTGCAGTAACTTCCTCCCCAGGGTTAGGGGGGTTGTGCAGTAACTTCCTCCCCAGGGTTAGGGGGGGTTGTGCAGTAACTTCCTCCCCAGGGTTAGGGGGGGTTGTGCAGTAACTTCCTCCCCAGGGTTAGGGGGGTTGTGCAGTAACTTCCTCCCCAGGGTTAGGGGGGGTTGTGCAGTAACTTCCTCCCCAGGGTTAGGGGGGGTTGTGCAGTAACTTCCTCCCCAGGGTTAGGGGGGGTTGTGCAGTAACTTCCTCCCCAGGGTTAGGGGGGTTGTGCAGTAACTTCCTCCCCAGGGTTAGGGGGGGTTGTGCAGTAACTTCCTCCCCAGGGTTAGGGGGGGTTGTGCAGTAACTTCCTCCCCAGGGTTAGGGTTAGGGTGGGTTGTGCAGTAACTTCCTCCCCAGGGTTAGGGGGGTTGTGCAGTAACTTCCTCCCAGGGTTAGGGGGGGTTGTGCAGTAACTTCCTCCCCAGGGTTAGGGGGGGTTGTGCAGTAACTTCCTCCCCAGGGTTAGGGGGGGTTGTGCAGTAACTTCCTCCCCAGGGTTAGGGTGGGTTGTGCAGTAACTTCCTCCCCAGGGTTAGGGGGGGTTGTGCAGTAACTTCCTCCCCAGGGTTAGGGGGGGTTGTGCAGTAACTTCCTCCCCAGGGTTAGGGGGGGTTGTGCAGTAACTTCCTCCCCAGGGTTAGGGGGGGTTGTGCAGTAACTTCCTCCCCATGTTGCGTCCGAGGAGGTTCAGGGGGTTTCCAAACCACCTCAGGGGTTTGAACCAGTGTTAGTTAAGGGTCTGTATGATTCCCTTCCTGCTCTCCCTCACGCCCCTTGGTGCTGTGTGACCCTTGTTGGGGCTAAAGGTAGGTAAGGTTGTCCACAGCAATGTGTAGAACGCGTGAATTGTTGTTGTTGTTGTTATTATTATTATTATTATGATTATTATTATTATTATTATTATTATTATTATTGTTATTATTATTATTGTTGTTGTTGTTGTTGTTGTCGTTGTTATTATTTTTACTATTATGGTCATTATTATTTTTTTTTTTCTTTTTTTTTTTTTGCTTTGTCGCTGTCTCCCGCGTTTGCGAGGTAGCGCAAGGAAACAGACGAAAGAAATGGCCCAACCCGCCCCCATACACATGTATATACATACGTCCACACACGCAAATATACATACCTACACAGCTTTCCATGGTTTACCCCAGACGCTTCACATGCCTTGATTCAATCCACTGACAGCACGTCAACCCCGGTATACCACATCGCTCCAATTCACTCTATTCCTTGCCCTCCTTTCACCCTCCTGCATGTTCAGGCCCCGATCACACAAAATCTTTTTCACTCCATCTTTCCACCTCCAATTTGGTCTCCCTCTTCTCCTCGTTCCCTCCACCTCCGACACATATATCCTCTTGGTCAATCTTTCCTCACTCATTCTCTCCATGTGACCAAACCATTTCAAAACACCCTCTTCTGCTCTCTCAACCACGCTCTTTTTATTTCCACACATCTCTCTTACCCTTACGTTACTTACTCGATCAAACCACCTCACACCACACATTGTCCTCAAACATCTCATTTCCAGCACATCCATCCTCCTGCGCACCACTCTATCCATAGTCCACGCCTCGCAACCATACAACATTGTTGGAACCACTATTCCTTCAAACATACCCATTTTTGCTTTTCGAGATAATGTTCTCGACTTCCACACATTCTTCAAGGCTTTCAGAATTTTCGCCCCCTCCCCCACCTTATGATCCACTTCCGCTTCCATGTTTCCATCCGCTGCCAGATCCACTCCCAGATATCTAAAACACTTCACTTCCTCCAGTTTTTCTCCATTCAAACTCACCTCCCAATTGACTTGACCCTCAACCCTACTGTACCTAATAACCTTGCTCTTATTCACATTTACTCTTAACTTTCTTCTTTCACACACTTTACCAAACTCAGTCACCAGCTTCTGCAGTTTCTCACATGAATCAGCCACCAGCGCTGTATCATCAGCGAACAACAACTGACTCACTTCCCAAGCTCTCTCATCCCCAACAGACTTCATACTTGCCCCTCTTTCCAAAACTCTTGCATTCACCTCCCTAACAACCCCATCCATAAACAAATTAAACAACCATGGAGACATCACACACCCCTGCCGCAAACCTACATTCACTGAGAACCAATCACTTTCCTCTCTTCCTACACGTACACATGCCTTACATCCTCGATAAAAACTTTTCACTGCTTCTAACAACTTGCCTCCCACATCATATATTCTTAATACCTTCCACAGAGCATCTCTATCAACTCTATTATTATTATCATAATTATTATTATTATTATTATTATTATTATTATTATTATTATTAATGTTATTATTGTTATTATTATTATTAGTATTAGTATTAGTATTATTATTATTATAATTATTATTATTATAATTATTATTATTATTATTATTATTATTATTATTATTATTATTATTATTATTATTATTATCAGAGAACTTCTCAACATTATTGGGTGTGAGGTGTTGGGTAATGGTGGTGTTTTGTGAGGAGAATAGAGGCACCTTACATGGTCGTGTCTTGTGTAGCGTCATTCATGACGGGGTCGCACTTGCTGCCTGGGGTCTGGCTACCAACACTTCCTGGGCCAACACGTCCCTTGTGTCGGGCCCGCTTCCCGCTCGGGGTCGCCTCTTGAAACCTAGCGGTGTGAGGGCCCGCTTCTCCCATGGGGTCGTCTCTTGAAACCTAGCGGTGTGAGGGCCCGTGGGTTTGTCTCTTGGAACCTAGCGGTGTGAGGGCCCGCTTCTCCCTTGGGTTCGTCTCTTGAAACCTAGCGGCGTGAGGGCCCGCTTCTCCCTTGGGTTTGTCTCTTGGAACCTAGTGGCGTGAGGGCCCGCTTCTCCCTTGGGTTTGTCTCTTGAAACCTAGCGGCGTGAGGGCCCGCTTCTCCCTTGGGTTTGTCTCTTGAAACCTAGCGGCGTGAGGGCCCGCTTCTCCCTTGGGTTCGTCTCTTGAAACCTAGCGGCGTGAGGGCCCGCTTCTCCCTTGGGTTTGTCTCTTGAAACCTAGCGGTGTGAGGGCCCGCTTCTCCCTTGGGTTCGTCTCTTGAAACCTAGCGGCGTGAGGGCCCGCTTCTCCCTTGGGTTTGTCTCTTGAAACCTAGCGGTGTGAGGGCCCGCTTCTCCCTTGGGTTCGTCTCTTGAAACCTAGTGGCGTGAGGGCCCGCTTCTCCCTTGGGTTTGTCTCTTGGAACCTAGCGGTGTGAGGGCCCGCTTCTCCCTTGGGTTTGTCTCTTGGAACCTAGTGGCGTGAGGGCCCGCTTCTCCCTTGGGTTTGTCTCTTGAAACCTAGCGGCGTGAGGGCCCGCTTCTCCCTTGGGTTTGTCTCTTGAAACCTAGCGGCGTGAGGGCCCGCTTCTCCCTTGGGTTTGTCTCTTGAAACCTAGCGGTGTGAGGGCCCGCTTCTCCCTTGGGTTCGTCTCTTGAAACCTAGCGGCGTGAGGGCCCGCTTCTCCCTTGGGTTTGTCTCTTGGAACCTAGTGGCGTGAGGGCCCGCTTCTCCCTTGGGTTTGTCTCTTGAAACCTAGCGGCGTGAGGGCCCGCTTCTCCCTTGGGTTTGTCTCTTGAAACCTAGCGGCGTGAGGGCCCGCTTCTCCCTTGGGTTTGTCTCTTGAAACCTAGTGGCGTGAGGGCCCGCTTCTCCCTTGGGTTTGTCTCTTGAATCCTAGTGGCGTGAGGGCCCGCTTCTCCCTTGGGTTTGTCTCTTGAAACCTAGCGGTGTGAGGGCCCGCTTCTCCCATGGGGTCGTCTCTTGAAACCTAGCGGTGTGGGGCCCGCTTCCCGCTCGGGGTCGCCTCTTGAAACCTAGCGGTGTGGGGCCCGCTTCTCCCTTGGGGTCGCCTCTTGAAACCTAGCGGTGTGAGGCCCGCTTCTCCCATGGGGTCGCTTCTTGAAACCTAGCGGTGTGGGGCCCGCTTCTCACATGGGGTCATCTCTTGAAACCTAGCGGTGTGGGGCCCGCTTCTCCCTTGGGGTCGCCTCTTGAAACCTAGCGGTGTGAGGCCCGCTTCTCCCATGGGGTCGCTTCTTGAAACCTAGCGGTGTGGGGCCCGCTTCTCACATGGGGTCGCCTCTTGAAACCTAGCGGTGTGGGGCCCGCTTCCCGCTCGGGGTCGCCTCTTGAAACCTAGCGGTATGGGGCCCGCTTCTCCCTTGGGGTCGCCTCTTGAAACCTAGCGGTGTGGGGCCCGCTTCCCGCTCGGGGTCGCCTCTTGAAACCTAGCGGTGTGGGGCCCGCTTCTCCCTTGGGGTCGCCTCTTGAAACCTAGCGGTGTTGGGCCCGCTTCCCGCTCGGGGTCGCCTCTTGAAACCTAGCGTCGTTCCGTCGCGCTCAAGGGTCGTACCATCGTACTCGAGGGTCGTAAGACGTTGCACAATGGTCGTACCATCGTACTCGAGGGTCGTAAGACGTTGCACAAGGGTCGTACCATCGTACTCGAGGGTCGTAAGACGTTGCACAAGGGTCGTACGTACTGTCTTGCCTAAGACATCGAACACCTTCAGTTTCTGTTTATTATGGACGAAGACCTTCTGTGTGTGTGTGTGTGTGTGTGTGTGTGTGTGTGTGTTGCGGCGCCGCTCGACCTGCGAGTGACACAAAGCAGAAGCCACGACTCTTGTTCGCGGAGGAGGGCTGTCTGTCCGGGGCTAGGCTTGCCTCGAGTTTATATACAACGACGCACTTGGGTTGGACGTGCTTTTAGGAATTTGCCTTCCGGGAACACGAAGGGGAAAACGACGCACTTTGGACGTGCTTTTAGGAATTTGGTCTCCGGGAATACGAAGGGAAAACGACGCACTTTGGACGTGCTTTTAGGAATTTGGGTCTCCGGGAATACGAAGGGAAAACGACGCACTTGGGTTGGACGTGCTTTTAGGAATTTGGTCTCCGAGAATACGAAGGGAAAACGACGCACTTTGGACGTGCTTTTAGGAATTTGATCTCCGGGAACAAGAAGGGAAAATGTTGACACCATCTTTAGGAACAAAAAGGGAAAATGTTGACACCATCTTTAGGGACAAAGGGAAAATGTTGACACCACCTTTAGGGACGAGCTAAGCCAGTTGATCCGTTCACAATTCGCGTCGAACTTTGGACTTCTCAGCTTTGACAGACGCTCTGTTTGTTTTTGTTTACGCCACCGGGGCCATTGTATCATAATACACCTTTCTGCTCTAAACTGGCTCTTCTGATTGGGTGGTTTGTGTAGCTCTCGAGTTTTGTGAGCTAACGAGTGGATACAAACAGCGACACACAATATGGATCCTTTCGAGACGGATTGTGGTAGTGGAAGAGTTCGCCTGAAATAACTGGACAGAGCAAATGATGTTGCCTTAATTCATACTGACGTTTCTAATGTTTGGAAGTCGAGAACATTATCTCGGAAAGCAAAAATGGGTATGTTTGAAGGAATAGTGGTTCCAACAATGTTGTATGTTTGCGAGGCGTGGGCTATGGATAGAGTTGTGCGGAGGAGGGTGGATGTGCTGGAAATGAGATGTTTGAGGACAATGTGTGGTGTGAGGTGGTTTGATCGAGTAAGTAATGTAAGGGTAAGAGAGATGTGTGGAAATAAAAAAGAGCGTGGTTGAGAGAGCAGAAGAGGGTGTTTTGAAATGGTTTGGGCACATGGAGAGAATGAGTGAGGAAAGATTGACCAAGAGGATATATGTGTCAGAGGTGGAGGGAACGAGGAGAAGTGGGAGACCAAATTGGAGGTGGAAAGATGGAGTGAAAAAGATTTTGTGTGATCGGGGCCTGAACATGCAGGAGGGTGAAAGGCGTGCAAGGAATAGAGTGAATTGGAACGATGTGGTAAACCGGGATCGACGTGCTGTCAATGGATTGAACCAGGGCATGTGAAGCGTCTGGGGTAAACCATGGAAAGTTGTGTGGGGCCTGGATGTGGAAAGGGAGCTGTGGTTTCGGTGCATTATTACATGACAGGTAGAGACTGAGTGTGAACGAATGGGGCCTTTGTTGTCTTTTCCTAGCGCTACCTCGCACACATGAAGGGGGATGGGGATGTTATTCCATGTGTGGCGAGGTGGCGATGGGAATGAATAAAGGCAGACAGTATGAATTATGTACATGTGTATATATGTTTATGTCTGTTTGTGTATATATATGTGTACATTGAGATGTATAGGTATGTATATTTGCGTGTGTGGACGTGTATGTATGTATATACATGTGTATGTGGGTGGGTTGGGCCATTTTTTCGTCTGTTACCTTGCGCTACCTCGCTAACGCGGGAGACAGCGACAAAGCAAAATGAATAGATATATATATATATATATATATATATATATATATATATATATATATATATATATATATATATATATATATATGAAATTGTTCATGTCTTGAACATCATTAAGTACTTGTAACATGTGTATTTGTGCGGTATATTTATTTCTAACTTTGTGTTGGTGTTTTGCTGTGATGCATTTAAGGCATCTTTTGTATCACTGGCCTCCGTCAACGACGCCAGGTTTTCCACGGACGAGGAAGGAAGGTGAAGGGAGGGGGCTGGCTGTCTACACCCCATGGTTCCTCTTACCCCATAGCAGTTTTTACTGGTCTCGCAAGCCCTTTTGGGGCTCAGGTGGGGGCTGAGACCAGAGATTGTGTGTTGTGGAGGGTGGGCTAATGGAGACAGGACAGTACAGCAGAAGGCTCCTCCCCACCCACCATTATAGATGGAGACAGGACAGTACAGCAGAAGGCTCCTCCCCACCCACCACTATAGATGGAGACAGGACAGTACAGCAGAAGGCTCCTCCCCCACCCACCACTATAGATGGAGACAGGACAGTACAGCAGAAGGCTCCTCCCCCACCCACCACTATAGATGGAGACAGGACAGTACAGCAGAAGGCTCCTCCCCCACCCACCACTATAGATGGAGACAGGACAGTACAGCAGAAGGCTCCTCCCTCACCCACCACTATAGATGGAGACAGGACAGTACAGCAGAAGGCTCCTCCCCCACCCACCACTATAGATGGAGACAGGACAGTACAGCAGAAGGCTCCTCCCCCACCCACCACTATAGATGGAGACAGGACAGTACAGCAGAAGGCTCCTCCCCCACCCACCACTATAGATGGAGACAGGACAGTACAGCAGAAGGCTCCTCCCTCACCCACCACTATAGATGGAGACAGGACAGTACAGCAGAAGGCTCCTCCCCCACCCACCACTATAGATGGAGACAGGACAGTACAGCAGAAGGCTCCTCCCCCACCCACCACTATAGATGGAGACAGGACAGTACAGCAGAAGGCTCCTCCCTCACCCACCACTATAGATGGAGACAGGACAGTACAGCAGAAGGCTCCTCCCCCACCCACCACTATAGATGGAGACAGGACAGTACAGCAGAAGGCTCCTCCCCCACCCACCACTATAGATGGAGACAGGACAGTACAGCAGAAGGCTCCTCCCTCACCCACCACTATAGATGGAGACAGGACAGTACAGCAGAAGGCTCCTCCCCCACCCACCACTATAGATGGAGACAGGACAGTACAGCAGAAGGCTCCTCCCCCACCCACCACTATAGATGGAGACAGGACAGTACAGCAGAAGGCTCCTCCCTCACCCACCACTATAGATGGAGACAGGACAGTACAGCAGAAGGCTCCTCCCCCACCCACCACTATAGATGGAGACAGGACAGTACAGCAGAAGGCTCCTCCCCCACCCACCACTATAGATGGAGACAGGACAGTACAGCAGAAGGCTCCTCCCTCACCCACCACTATAGATGGAGACAGGACAGTACAGCAGAAGGCTCCTCCCCCACCCACCACTATAGATGGAGACAGGACAGTACAGCAGAAGGCTCCTCCCTCACCCACCACTATAGATGGAGACAGGACAGTACAGCAGAAGGCTCCTCCCTCACCCACCACTATAGATGGAGACAGGACAGTACAGCAGAAGGCTCCTCCCCCACCCACCACTATAGATGGAGACAGGACAGTACAGCAGAAGGCTCCTCCCCCACCCACCACTATAGATGGAGACAGGACAGTACAGCAGAAGGCTCCTCCCTCACCCACCACTATAGATGGAGACAGGACAGTACAGCAGAAGGCTCCTCCCCCACCCACCACTATAGATGGAGACTGGACAGTGGTTAGGAGGTTAAACATGTAGTCTGGGGGAACGTATACTCGCCAGGAAATTATATAGTAAAGGAGAAATGGAAGCCACATTTTGATTTGATTTCGACTCCCGGATGGACACTGTAGGTTAGAAATGTATTTCATGATAATTGCCAATTATGAAAGAAATTGAAATACACGTATATTATTACTGCTGAACTTAGTTATGATCTGATAATATGATTATCGTTACTAATTATTAAAGAAATTGAAATACAGGTATAACTCCTGAACTTGGTTATGATATGATAATATAATTGTTGTTACGAATGATTCAAGAAATTGAAATACACGTATATCATAACTCCTGAACAAGATTATGTGTTGATAATGTAATTATTGTTATTAATTATACAAGAAATTGAAATACACGTATATCATAACACCTGAACAAGGTTATGTGTTCATAATGTAATTAGAAGTGTTTATTCAACCTGGATTCGACTCTGGCGAGCGACCGTCCGGGGTGGCGAGTATATTCCAGTGTGTTAGTGTGTCTGTGGCGCCCCTTGGTGGGTGGGTTGAGGGGTGGGCTGAGGGGGTGGGTGGGTGGGCTGAGGGGTGGGTTAGCGAGAGAGGGAGGGATGTGGTGCGCCGGACTTCTACCTCCTGCCCACAGCTCTCTCTCTCTCTCTCTCTCTCTCTCTCTCTCTCTCTCTCTCTCTCTCTCTCTCTCTCTCTCTCTCTCTCTCTCGTACCTTAGGGGTCAAGGGCAGGGGGGGGGTTTGGTAGAGACTGTGGTTGGGGGGGTGTGTGAGGGGTTTTGGGGGGTGTGGTGTGTGTGTCTGCCAATGTGGAGTCAGGCAAATGCATCGCTTCACCTTGGTTGACCCCCTCTTGTGTGTGTGTGTGTGTGTGTGTGTGTGTGTGTGTGTGTGTGTGTGTGTGTGTGTGTGCGTGCGCGCGCACCACTGGTAGCGCTTGAACGCCCCTGAAGATTTTGGACAGGTTCTGATGGACGTAGACCCAAGGGTGAGTGTTGGAAGACAGAACGCGAGAGATTTGAGTGATGAACTTAATGATGAACTTCAAAAGAACGCACAGAACGTTAAAGGCAGGATCAGTGTGTCACACTAGGAGTGGTGTTGATATATGTATATATATATATATATATATATATATATATATATATATATATATATATATATATATATATGTATATATATCTTTTTTCTTTCAAACTATTCGCCATTTCCCGCTTTAGCAAGGTAGCGTTAAGAACGGAGGACTGGGCCTCTGAGGGAATATCCTCACCTGGCCCCCTTCTCTGTTC